>NW_016195213.1:0-3058 GCF_001687245.7 Rhagoletis zephyria | reverse complement strand
ATATAAAATTCGGCTACGAATGCTTTTTCAATCCGTTTATGACTGTTCGGAGGCGGTCCACAATTTCAAGCGATAAAGTATTCGAAAACGAATCGTGAACGGCTACCATAAACGAATTTTTATCCGATTTCTATTCGATAAAATATCCAGTTATGAGCTCGTTTACGATGATTTTGCTGGCTGAGATCGTACAAATACTCACACGGCCATGAATATGTAAAGTAGAATACGGTAAAATCTTCATATTGCTAACAAGAAATTCTTAGAAACTTTACCCAATACACCAGGTAAGGCTACCAGTAAAATACGCAGTATTTACCCAGTTTGTTCTGGTAGGGTAGATAACGCTGTGGTTATTTATGTTTGTTACCATTCTGCTCAAAAGTTTCATCCTTTTCCCTGTTATCAACTGGTATTTTTAGCATGGTGTTGCCCCAGCTGCCGCAATGGCCGACAGCGCAGAATACTAGTGTGATATTAAGTAGTATCTGAATTTGAATCGTCTAGCAGCGGCACAGTCTTTAATTTATGATTTTATTTCACTTATTTGTACTTATTAAGTGTTTTTTGTGAAATTTAATTTAGAAATTTGTAATTTATGTGCATATGTAAAATTTTCGGACACCTGTCTACATTCTCCAGTTAGCGCTCGGAAAAACACGAGCTGTTGATTTTGGGCAATTTATTTATTTTTTTTTTGTTAAATGCTTCCTTAATTGTTTTTTTATAGAAGGAAATGACTGAAACCGTCAACAAAGAAACTACTTAGCATTGTATATATATGTATCTAAGAGAATATTCTAGAGTTGGCAACTCTAGTGAATTTAAGTATTTAGTTTAGCCTTTCCTTATAATATCACCGAATATTTTCAACTCGATTCACATGGATTTAGTTCTGAAAAAATTTGTTAAAGGAATAAATAAACATCAATACTTTTATTACCCATAACTACTCACGTGAGGTATTCAATTTTTTTGTTTTAATATTTTTATATCGTCCCGATTTTAGGAAAAAGTAATTCTCTTTATGTACATATGCACGCGAATAATATACAAATGTTCTGAATTCAAACCGAAACAGACAGTAAGGACTTCAATTTATGTGGGTGATAGTTGTTCTAAATTTTAACCAAATCGGATTGTAAATACAGTGTTTTATAGAAATCTCTATTCCAGCGTCACCTATCGGACAAGTTTTCAATCTAAATAGTTATTTTCACGTAGCTAATACATATTCGGAATTTGAATTCAATTGGACAGTAAATACATTTTATTAATATCTCAACTCCAGCGCCACCTACCGAGGCAATATTCGAAAAATAATTTAAATTCACTTTTTTATTTGGTCCCCGTTTCATGCGTGTGCCAATTTTTGGTGTCTCTTTACTTTGCTTGGTGACATCAGAATCAAAAGTAGAGTTTTAAAAAACGATACCTTAAAAGCAACACATCATCAAAACCCGCTTTTCTAAGAAAAGATACCCAGATACATATATATGTATTTAGGTATGTGCGACAGCTTTTGTTATAAGCCAGGGATAATGTAAAAGTAATAAAAATTGAAGAGGAACAAATATTTAAATACAATGACAAGTATAACAAAAAGTCAACAACGATGATGAATGCAAAAAAGAAAAAACATCCCATATAAAAATTGACTCTATATTCATGTATCCATGCGTGTGTATGTACTATACATGCATGCTGAAAGATACAATAACACGAACATGTGTTTAACAAGAGTTGGCATAAGAAAAGGTTAAGAATATACATTCATAAAAAGTTCAAGTTTATACGCACCAGTTAAAATGTCATTTTGAATACCACACTCTCGAGGGAGAAGTAAAAGCAGAAGGAGAGAAAAAAAAAAAATACTCACAAGACACCGGAAGCAAGTCAGCGGAGTATCTTTTTTTCAATCCCGGTACACTCAATGCAATCACATCAATAGCCACGCAGAAGTGGTACAAAAGTGGCAGCAGAGTAGAGCGTGTAAAAGAATTGTGAGGATAGCAGCTATGTAAGTAAAGTGTATTATAGAGCTGCATACTTCTAACACTTACGTACTTACAATAAATACCCTGCTGGAAAACCGCGGACTGGTGAATCAAATTTCCAGTTCTGTAGTAGATCTTTATCGCCTAAAACGAACCCGTCCGATAGTAACTAGATCCCCACCAATCCAAAATCAGTGAAATGTGTTAGTTTTAAAAAACTATTTTATTTCACTTTTTCCATTAGAAATCCATATCTAGCCAGTGGAAAAATGTAATGCATAGTAATCGAAAAAATGATCAGTAAAACAACCCTTTTCACGTTCGAAAATGCATTTTTTTCCCCAGGGCGTTGTTCTAAGAAAAGTAAAAGGGTATTCAATTTTATATTACCTAGTATCGAAAAATGAATGTGTTTTAATATGAAATTTTTGGAAATTTTTGACAGAGCTGTTAAATTTCCATTACGGTTAGTAATCATTATCTTTTTGCATTTTTTAATTTTAATAATTAATAATTCTTATACAACCCAGCAATTAATAATTAATTATAATTAAAAATTCTCAAAAATAATCATGATTGATGGCCATTACAAAAATAATCAAATAATTTTTTTAAATCATTTGATAATTTTTAATTGTTTGATTATTTTTAATTATTTGATTGTTTTTAGTTGTTTGACTATTCGCACGCCAGGTATTTGCAATTTCTATTTTTTTTTAAGGTAACTTCTTTGATAGCCACGAGCTTAGGTGAGCCCCAGCCAAATAGGTTTATACTAAGTAGAATACCTATTCTAGCTTTAAACGATTCCTACATAATATATATAAAAAAAACGCAACTAATTACCTTCTTTCCTAAACGCTAAGCATCATTATTCCAAATTCTTCAACTGGTAAAACAAAATATGTTGGAAGTTTTTAAGCCAATTACAAAAAATGCTCAATTTAGATTTACAAACTCCTAAATCTTTCGCCCACACAAACACACACACAAACACACATTCACATTTGATTGGTGCTAAGTGAAGCGTGGTAAATTTAAATTCAATTTAGCATAAATCA
>NW_016195212.1:0-3058 GCF_001687245.7 Rhagoletis zephyria | reverse complement strand
AATTTGCATTAGTTAACGATTTAATGCATTCATGGAATTTCAATTGTATGTATGTACATATGTATATACATATGTAGTTGCGACAGTTTACATACTGTTGCCGTAAATTTATTTTTATTTTTTTTAATGAAATGTCTGTGTGATTTCGTGTTCCGGCAACAGGCCAGGTAATTAATTTGGGTATGAAAAAAAGGCAAATGAATTTTCATAGCCTGGAATTTTTATGTGGCGTTCGGGCATGATTTTGAATAAAAGAGTGAGCTCAAGTTAAGCCTTTTTCAAACAAATGTACAAAGTTTGTAGGAATTTTCTTCGGACTCTGTTTTCTGTATTCAACTTTTTTGCATTGCATAGAGATTAGCCCAAATTTGTCCCTACAAAAAGTACGCGCATATATTTTATTATAATTGAAGCACTTTTAATCTCAATCACTTGCAGCTGCTCATGTCGCCAGCACCCCGGCGTTGAAAAAGCGTAATCATTTGCAGTATACATATATATATACATTAGGGCGGATCAATTTATAATGGAGATTTGTTCGAATATGCGCGTATAGTACAAAAGAATTCTAAGAATTCCGAATTGCGAAAATAGGTTTTTTAGCACTTTGCTGTAGTGTCGTAAAGAAGTGCTTAAAGTTTGTATAAGAATATGCTATATGGAGTTTTTGGTAAGAGGAATCCATTTATGCACTTATTTCTAAACCTATTTTCGCCATTTGGCAAGCTCCAAATTGATTTTAGACCCATGGTTTATTTGCGCAAATGACACGTAGAATCCTCCGATGTTATACGCGCATAGCCGGTAAAATTTACCCGCCCTAATGCACATACTTATGAATGTTTGTAGCCTTTAAGCTGCACTTTGAAGATAATAGATTTTTTTATTGCTGTTGTTATTGGGTACGCAACGCAATTGACAATGCATTTCAACACTTTAGCGCAACTGCGTGGGCTGTTTGTTTTTTACTTAAAAAATGTGTTACAAAGCACAGAAGTAATTTAATGTTTTCAACGACGATTTGCGGATGGGATTTGTCAAGCTAAGTCAATTTTTAAGTGTGCTGAGCTGATGTGTGTGTGTGTGTGTGTAAGGCAACATATCAACTACCAGCACAAGTAACGCAGTGGGCGCTTTGACTACTTTGATATGCTTTCAGAAAAAAAGTTTGCCGAAGACTCTTGTGGAGCAAAGGAATATTAATAATAAAGCGTGGGTTGGTTAATTGTTAAGGAAGTTATCCACAAATTCTTGCTTAGTAGTTTTCTATCTTCGATTTCGTGCGGTCTTCTCAACGTGATGTTATTAGATTTAATTGCTCGGGAAGAGTTAAACCTACTCTTCTTATTCTTTGACTCTGAACCGTCTAAGCGATGTTGGCCGCGTTCACCAAAGCACGACAATCGCCCCTTTTCTGTGTCAAGTGACACTAACTGGAAATGCAAAGTGAAGCCAAGCCTCTCTCCACTTGATCTTTCCATCGCCTCTTCCTTTGCTTCTAGCAGCGGGTTCCTAGTTGAATACTTTCAGAGCTGGAGCGGCGGTGTCCATTCGAACGACATGCCCAAGCCCGCGGAATCGCAGTATTTTATCATCCATCAGTTGTGAGAGAAAACGTTCGGATTCAGTCTCATTCTAGCCTAGTGATGGGCAAGAATCCGAATCCCGTTAAGACCACAGTAAGTCCTAACAAGACATTTCTATTAATGCTAGATATAATTTAAGTACTGAAAGTTTTGAGACTCAATACAACTATATATAAACTCAGTCTTGGTCGACAGGCCCTTTATGAACCGACTGTAAATATAGAGCATTCAATTCTCTCTCGACTATGTGGTGGAAAATAGATGAAAGTTAAAGAGTTAACATGTCTGCAGTGACAGCCGCGCTGAACTTAAGGCTTTGGACAGCCCTCTAACTAGAGTATCTGGTAATGAGACATCTGACCATTTGGCTCAGACCAGGCATTCCTCGGTCCTCAGCCAGTTATTGCACCACCACCTTCGGCCATCGAAATCACCATCAGAAACTGGGTGAATACTTTGCGCTGTAATGAATGGGAGGCATCGAGGAGCTGCAGGTGGGCAAAACTCATATTGACTTAAATTTCAGAAAGTAAATATAGTTTTTTTGCTCTCATTGAGTAGACGGTACTGCAGACAACTTGTCGGATGATGACTGGTCACTTTACGTAGCACAAACACCTGACTGTGATAGACTTGCATGACAACTCCATTTTTGGCCATCCGGCCTTGAAAAGGATAAGAAAGTGGACAACTTTTTGGTGTTTCTGCCACGCCTTTGCAAGAATTTGGTCTGAGGCATTTGGGTTGCGAAGTATTGAGAAACGAACACATGAGCTGTTTTTATTCGTAAATCCTGCAGATTTTGCACAAATTAAAATGGACATAAAAACAGTAAAGTGGGCTGGGTGCTGTCTTTTGACAAAAAAAAGGCACATTTTCATGAAGGTGTATCTTTCCACTATCCCACAGGCAGTTACAGAGCGATTAGTGAAGCAGTTTCTTTGACAGAAACATGTAATTGTATCAAATCACGAATTGTCCGTGGAAGAAGAACTGATAGCTCCAGTAAACGCAACACAGCCCGAACTTTGCACCCTGCTTAATACTGTATAGAAACAGTTTATCTCAGTTGCTTACCACCAAATCAGCAAGCCGTATGAGATAATCTGAGGGATCACTCGACACGGGTTTGGGACGTTCCTTCTACTAACTCTAAGAAAGCCGACGGGGTTAATTGCTTGTTTTCCTGCAAGGCCAATGCGTATCTTCCCCTTCCGATTTATAACCTTTCCCTTCTTCTGCATAAAATACATAGTATCCTAAAGAACGACTTTGTTCCCCTTCCGATTTATAACCTTTCCCTTCTTCTGCATAAATACATAGTGTCCCAAAGAACGAATTTTTCTACCAGATCCGTCTGGGTACGTTCCTTTCTGGGGGCTGTCACCAACACTGCTGATGGTGTTTCTAGGTGTTATGATTGAATTGAAAAGTAAACTAGATTAAAACCGATTAAAAAAAAGAAAAATTTT
>NW_016195211.1:0-3058 GCF_001687245.7 Rhagoletis zephyria | reverse complement strand
ACAATCGTCAGCCCGTAATGTTGCTGCTCATTTCGCATAACTTTTATACGAATTGCACAAAGTGTCCTTATAGGAAATGTAGCTTCATTATCATTTATTAAAAGAGGAGTAAGATTCCGGTAAGGCTGAACTAAATTTTTAGCCATAGGTCTGTAATTCGAGCCCAGCTGCGTAATGGTATATGTGCGAGCGTCTTATAGTATTGGGATGGGAATAGAGAATCTGTTAGCGCAAGGACTATATGTTAATATTGTCTAAAATTGCCTGCTCCTTCCACTTATCTTTATACTCGTTTTCCTGGAGCAGCAAAACGTCCAGGACGCAGATTGAAAATTTCGAATAGATGGACATTCAATAACTCTGATCGCATTTCTAGTTATTCCTGATGATGCATTTCTTATAAGTGTGGTTTACCATGATCTAGACTAATAAGAGGATATCCGACGAGAGTGATATCGGCTTAAAACACACAACACTGCTCTTGAATTTTATAGATTTCTCGGCGAAAGACGTCGACAATTATTTTCTGCTCGGAGACACACTCTGGGCCCTTTCGATGATCTACATCTTTAAGTAACCTATTTTTATTACAAATGTTAATAGAAGTGCTACACAAGGGGAGTCACTATTTTTGTAGGTTTAATGGCATGTGCACTAATTAAGGGCACCGTGGTTGGGCACAGTAAGAGAGGGCACGCTTGTCTAGTTGTCACCAGGTAAAGAGCAGCGATGCGGAAAATGATATGTAAACAGAGGGCACTGGGCCCTATAGATAGCATAAAATAACAATGGGTGGAGTGATTTAAATTAAAGAGTCGAGAACAAAAGGTATTATCGAAACTAAATGTCGTTCTCGTAGTTTTGTTCCCAAAAATACTTCAAAACCCAAACCAAAATGAGAACAAAATTGTCGAGAACATTCTCAATGGGAATTATATATAACAAAACCCTGTTAAATGTTTTCAATGAGAACATAATGCGAAAAATACTTTCGGCAACATTTCTAAAAGAACAAAATGGGAACAAAAATCTCCGGAACATTTTGGGAAAGAACTAAACGGGAACAAAAATCTAAGAAACTTTCTCTCGATGAACAATTTGGGAACAAAAGTCTCCGGAACATTCTGACAGAGAACGAATAGGGAAAAAATCTTCTCTGAACTATTCGCGGAGAATAGAAGTGAGAACAAAATTTTTCACATAGCGTTCATTAGCTTGAAATGTTTGAATATTAATATTAATACAAAAAAATAACTGAAAGATAATTGTGCAAATTAAGTCAACGAAATACTTAAGACACGAACTTTTCTTTCACAAAAAATTAAATACTGTTCCACAAATGGACAGTTCACAATAATGCTAAACGATCTGGAAGTTGAAATGATCTAGACTTCCTCTGGATTAGAATTAACAATCGTAGTTCTCACTGAAACGATTTTTCATCCCAACACGCAGCCTCCACTCTCATTCTTAACGCTATGTTCTCAAAACTTTTGTTCTCGTTTTTTTCTCTAGGAAAACGTTCTCCAGACTTTTGTCCTACGTTCTAGATACTTTCGTTCTCACTGGAAATGTTCACGAAAGAACAGAATGAAAACTATTCTTCATGAGAACGTCATATTCCAGCGACTCCACTGTAGACATTTCTTCAGATATTAGCCACTACTTAACACCTTTTTTTGTTTCATTGTTTCGCTATCAATATTACAGTATACATTTAGAAGGCATTTTCGTCCCCGTAATTTCCGTTGCATTCGACGAGTTGATTTTTCAAGTTTATCTGTTTTGAAATTTTCAAAATATTTTGAGCATAGTTAACATCGAAAATCTGTTTAGTTATATTCTCCTGTCACATAGCACACAGCTACTAACATTAAAAGATTGAATAAATCTTCGGAAACCATAATTTATTCCTACAGGGTAGCATCACTGTCGTGTATGTGTGTATTTTTCGATGTGGCTAGCAAAAATTGCTGACATGTGAACAACAACTTCCTTCGACAGAATGGGTTGGCTATAAAATTAATCGTACAGTGGCAGCCACAGCAGCCTACAAGTATCAACGTGTGTCACATGCGCAAATTTGTTAGCAGCCGGCCAACACACAACAAGTACCACCTACAACACCGCGTAACAGCCAAGTATTTTTTTATGTTATTAAATTTTTATGGACAGTAAAATGTCGCATGTGCGCTTTTTAACTGAATTACTTATATTAATAAAATCCCTTTTTTTTATAAATAGTTTGCATACATATACTATGTATGTATGTAGATATACATTTTTTTATTATAACGTTTTTTGTTGCGACCAATAAAGCACGTCGCGACTGGCGACTGAACGCCAGCAGCGTCTGTTGTTGTGCCACGTACGCATGCGGCAATTTAATTTTAATTAACGCGTTCAATACACTCTACAATATGCGCACAAGCGCATGCACACACATACAAACAAACATGTGTACGTGGATGGGAGGAATTCAAGAGGCGCAGGAAATATGCGGTGAACATGTTGCAAGGTGTTAATTGGCGAAATTTCCATGTTACAAACGCAGCAGTCAGCAGTCAGCGGTCAGCGGTGAGTGTCACAATAAAAAAAACGTTACAGCAACAACAACAGCATGTAGGATGGTGCTAAACTCTAACACGTCTTTCGTCAATAAAACCTTTCGTTGCTCTTATTTTTGCTGTTGTTGTAGTTTATCAGTTGTTGCTACTTTTTTTTTACAATTCTGTACATTTTCTCTTTTTTAATGCCTATTTTAGTTTTATTCTTTATTGTTGTTATTGTTGTGTTTGCTGTTAAGTCTGTTGTCGCTACTGTTTGTCGCCTTGAATCTTGTCAACAAGATTTGCTTTATTAGCCTCTTTCGGGTGGTTGCATATGTTTCATATGCAGATGCCTCTCCCCCAAAACGTTGACAAAAACGAAAACGAAAAGGCAAGCGACATAACAGATTTGATGCTGTTGTTCTGTTTGTTGTTGGCAGCCAGCACCACTTCTTTGCCATTTTTTTTGCTGCAACTGTGTGGCATCTTGACATTTCATTGCGCTTTTG
>NW_016195210.1:0-3058 GCF_001687245.7 Rhagoletis zephyria | reverse complement strand
TCCTTTCCCAAAACAACCCGTGTTCCAAATGGAACAGCACTGCAGCAATGGCAGATGCTTTCCCAGGCAGTGAAGCGTTCCACAAAACTAAAGTTGTGTTGTGTTGAGTTGCGTGAATCGATCAGCAGTGTTCTGCTGCCTGCCAACCTACCTATTCTACCTGTCAATCTCTCTCTCTCTCCATCTGAATCTGTTAATTGGATTTGCAGTGAGTTGAGTTAAATTGAGCTGATTCAGAGGCACTCGATGCTGTGCTGTCCGCTGGAATCTCACTAACTTTTTTTTTCTGGCTCGTAAGCGGCTCTGTGGGAATGCTTTTCCTCTCTATTCCGTCAGCATCGTCACGTGTTCATGCTTCAGTGGAACAAACTCTCCTCTTTTTCTTTTTCTCTTCTTTTGCCTGCTCGTTTCGTCGTGGACACGTACGCACGTGAGGCGGCAACGGGCGGCTGAGCACACACACACACACTGCTGACATCGCTGACATTGAGCCAGAGACACAGACTGAGCATGAACTGTGCGTGGGATCCGGTGCAAAAGGCAGGCAGGCAGACAGAGGTGGTAGTAAAGGAATATTGCCGCCAACATGTCAGCACCGCTGACCGCGATTTTTGCGGGAGATAACTCGCGAAGCTGGTGAGCAGTGGAGCTCTGCGTGGGTGACCTTCACCGCCATCATTACTGGTGAATTTTTTTATTGTCAAATTTAAAGAACGAAAGTTAAAAACTAGCTTAAAATGTTTTCCTTTTTCAACAAAAAGTACATCTTAATTAGCCTGACAACTCTTTAGTCTTTGAGCGGCAGGCCAAAACTGTTTGTCCGGCCAATTGCTGCTGCTGGCTGACAAGTGTCAACAACAACTGCTTTCTGCTTTTGCTAGCAAAAAAANAGGCCAAAACTGTTTGTCCGGCCAATTGCTGCTGCTGGCTGACAAGTGTCAACAACAACTGCTTTCTGCTTTTGCTAGCAAAAAAAATCCCGAGATAATTGAGGTGAAAAACTAAAATTCCAGTGTCCGGTAGTGTCAGTGAGTTCTGCCGCCGCCGCCGCTGTGTCCGACTCGATTCAGTTGTCTCCTTCTTCTTATTCTCGGTTCGCCGTCTTTGTCAGGCTCACTCTGTGTGTCTGCACANTCCCGAGATAATTGAGGTAAAAGAGACTGGAACTAAATAAAAAATTCCAGTGTCCGGTAGTGTCAGTGAGTTCTGCCGCCGCCGCCGCCGCCGCCGCCGCTGCTGTGTCCGACTCGATTCAGTTGTCTCCTTCTCTCTCTCCTTCTTATTCTCGGTTCGCCGTCTTTGTCAGTCGCTCACTCTCTGTGTCTGCTCACACTGGCCACTTAGCTGACCGATTGAGCACACACACACACACACTGCAAAGACCACTGCCATCTCTCTCCCCTCCACTGCCCCCTCCCATCTATTGTCATTGTCATTCCCAANGTGTGTCTGCACACTGGCCACTTAGCTGACCGATTGAGCACACACACACACACTGCAAAGACCACTGCTCTCTCCCCTCCACTGCCCCCTCCCATCTATTGTCATTGTCATTCCCAAGAGAAGTAAGGTGTTCACACGCTGCCCGTCACAGGGTAGAGGAGAGAGAGGAGAGAGAGAGAGGAGATAGATAGGGACGATATACTCTCTGGCAGTGCAGTGCAATGCAATGGGACAGATAGCCAGGCTGCAGTGAGCAGTGAGCAGAGCGCGGCAGGCCTATTATTAGGGCCATTAATCACAAACACATTCTTATGTATGTTGTTTGTGCGCACAGTTGCGTAATTATTACGGATGCCTCTGGTCGGCCTGGTCGGCCTGGTCGGCCTGGTCGGTCGGACACTCTCTGCTGACGGACTGGTCAGGACTGTTCTGACTAGCTCTGACTGACTGTTTGCCCGGGCTGCCGTGCCGCATATACCTAACTTAAGAGACATTGCTACCTGTCTGTCTGCGTGGCAGATGATGGTGGTTATGATGATGATGATGATGATGATGATGGCGGTGGCAGTAGTAGTGATCAAAGGCAAAGAAGGTGGTAGCATTGGCAGCAGCAATTCAACTCTTTTTTTGAACGAAGGAAAAACGGACAAAAAAAGAGGAGAGGAGAGAGAAGTGCTCAAGAGTGGGCTGCATCTATTTTTATCAAATCAATTACCCGGCCAAACATCGGCAATCATTGCTGATGTTCGGACGATCAGGATAGATGGATCGATTTGATTAAAAATAGAAATGAAAAGGGTAAAACTCGAGAAATCAGTAGCTTGTTTGGCCTTAGTGCTCAGGCTAAAAGTTGAAAAAGAAGCTACAAATCATATTTTGTAATGCGCCAAAAGGCTAATAATTATTACTAGAGCAGGAGATAATGATGCTAATGAGCTAGCCAAAGTTCAACACAAATCGCTAATTCTTTCGAATGGCAGCACATTGTTTATTGATGATTGACAAATTAGCAAAAGCATTGGCAACAGCAAAACACAGTCAATGAGGTCATCATCAATTTCATTGTGAAGTGCGCCGGTGTGTGTGTGCATCGAGTAATAAACACGAATAGCAAACAGCGATCATACCATTCTATCGGCCATTCTCGGTGGTCGCAAGGACTTAAGAACAAACTGAAAAAGACGTTTTGATCGTCTCGTTCAGGTCAGAGGTCATCCAGTGTTGGAGCTTCTGCAGGTGGTAGTGGTGGCAATGACAACAACAACAGGAGAGAGAGAGAGAGAGAGAGAGAGAGAGAGAGAGAGAGAGAGAGAGAGCATCAGCATTTACCATCATCTTTGACTTATTCTTTCTTTCCTGCTCAGTGGGCAGCAAAACAAACAAACCCCTCGGAGAAAGCAAACAGTTCACCTCTGACCTTTTCATTCGGCGGCGGCAATGTTGTGTTAGCTAACAAAGCGATATTTTCATCTTTCTCTCAACAAAACGAATCTCAGCTTCTGCTACAACTCACTCGCATCTCGACTAATTGGCCTTGTTCAGCTGCAGCATCAGCAGCAGCAAAAAGGGCAGTTTAGCCTAATCTGCTGCTGCCATTTTGTTTGAGCACCAAAGG
>NW_016195209.1:0-3059 GCF_001687245.7 Rhagoletis zephyria | reverse complement strand
AGTGAGACCTTTGGGTCAGAGCACAAATTTTTTTTTGTGTGGCTGTGTAAAAAATTTAAACATATTTGACAAAGGACTAATTTTTCGTTGGTTTATTCATTTTATCGCTTTATATTGAATATACATTGGGTGCAACTTACTGAGCTTTCCAGTTCAAATTTNTTTTTTTGTGTGGCTGTGTAAAAAATTTAAACATATTTGACAAAGGACTAATTTTTCGTTGGTTTATTCATTTTATCGCTTTATATTGAATATACATTGGGTGCAACTTACTGAGCTTTCCAGTTCAAATTTTCAAAAATATTTGCAACAGTCATCTAACTCAAACCTCTTTAATTTAATACCTATATTTTAATAAGGAATTTAGTTTGTCAATTATGCAAATTGAGTTAAATTTTCAAACAGGTAGCAACCCTCCTCAAATATATTTTCGGCAGTAAACCTTCCTAAGAATTTAAAGATTTTTACCGACACTGCAATATTACATTTATTTTATCATTTTAACTGAGTTTAAATTTTCAAATAGGTGGCAGAGCTCTTCAAAAATTTATCCTACACACATCTTTCTTAAACCCCTTTAATTTTATATCTATATTTCCAATAGCCCAAGATGACCCTGGATTCTTTTGGTTAATTAGAGAGCGTTATTCTTGTGTACCTCACGTTTTGATGTCCCAACTGGAAGACGACATTTTTATTCTTCTTTTTCTCTTATTACATTTTAAGGGTTACCACATTAAGAACAATTTCTTACAAACTATCAAATTTACGTTGCCACATAAATACTTTTACGAATATGGACCAGTTAACTAAAGTGATGTTTACACAAATCTTAAATCTAACATTGCCACATAAAACTTCTTACAACTACAAACTATCACAGCGCACGGCAGTGCGCGCGAATGACGAAAGCATCCACAGTAGCATGCTGAAATGACTCGCTTATATATACACGAGATCTGGAAGTTTTTATCCAGACGTCCAATCGACACGTTTGAGATATCGTTGGAAAGGTCTTGCAAAGTGTGTCCAGAAAATGTATTCAAGCTTCGTAAACGATTAACCGGATTCTTAAAAATTTGGCTAAAGTGTTGCGAAACAAAAAACGTTTTTTTTTGCTTTTGCCGGTTTAAAGGGGCATGGGGGTACACCCAACATATTTAGTGTTATTCTATAGGCCAATACCTTTCAAACAATACCTTATATATTAAGTTAAGGCTACTAGTTGGAAAGATATAGAGGTAAATGTGTTTTGGTTCGTGTCTCCACTACGAGATGCTTTGGTATGTATGGTGCGTCTGTACGTACCTTCATTTAATTTCTTTCAAACTTTCAGGAATTAAAGTACAAAAAAAAACTAAGANACGAGGTGCTTTGGTATGTATGTGGCGTCTGTACGTACCTTCATTTAATTTCTTTCAAACTTTCAGGAATTAAAGTACAAAAAAAAACTAAGAAAGTTTTGTTCCAGGATGTTTTGATTCGTATACCTTTGTGGGCGTGGCTGCTGCCTGAAATTCGAAAATAGTCAATTTTTTAAACTACCACTGAGGCCGCACTACTAAGTCCATGTCATTGATGTAGATATCAGTAGAAGGTTCTCTAAACAAGCTATCTAACGCTATCTTTTGTGTTTATAAAATATAAATATGTCATAACCAGGGAACGGATTTTTAGGACCTAAAAACCTATAAAAATGGCAAAATAAAATAACGAAATAGGCTGGAAATGGCAAAATAAAATAGCGAAAAAGGCACTAGGTGTAGCAAAAAAGGCAAAACAGAATAGCGAAAAAGGCAGGAAAAGGCACTAGGTATTGCAAAAAAAGCAAAATAAGGCACTAAAAATACAGAAAATACGAAGAACAATCAAAAAATACATTTATTTTAGAAATGTTTATATTACAAGTAAAAAGAGAAAAACTATCAACTAGTTTTATTATATGAAAAATTTGTACTTTAAATCTTTGACTATTTTATCCTTTCGGGTTTCTAACTCATAAAACTTTAATCTGTATAGTTGTAGTAACATTGAACCACAAGATGCATTTTGAAGTTTTCTGGCAGCATTTTCATTCGATTTTCGCAAAGAAAAGCATTGAATGTACTAAATGTGCGCTCGACGTAAGTTGATACAAGTGGAGCCCAATTTAAATATAGAACGTTTGAAACGTTCATATTATCAGGAATAAGGGCGTTTTCCTCGCCCTTTACAATTTTATCCACACCCCTTATTGTCTCCAAGCCTTCGTTAGCTGAGAAAACGGCTTTGAATTTTTCCAACACCAATTTGACAAGAGGTCCCTGCGCTTCTATAAGCCGCATGGGCAATGTGTATATTTTATAATCTTAAAAAAAAAATTGTAAATGCTATAATCACTTTTTTAAACGTAGAAAAGGCAAAAAAGGCAAATATCTTAAAAAAGGCAAAAAAAAGGCAACATCAAATGTGTATATATGGAATCAGGGAAAGCTAAATCGTGGACATTCTTAATTGAATATACTCTATCTCTTTAGCAGAAAAATAGGCAATTTCCATAAAATCCGTTCCTTGGTCATAACGTTACCGCCTGAAAACTAAAAATCGGGCTGCTAAAAATATACATTTGGGGTATTTTCTCAAAAACTGGTCAGTCGATTTTTTTCTAGGTTTCCACAAATCTAGCCCAAAACCTTAGCTTTCATCTGGTATACAGCTGATATCTGGGAGAGCTCTTGTTGTGGAGATATTGCGATTCAAATTGAAAAAATGTCGTTCTACAAAGGGTTAAAAATCAACATATTCGTCTAAGGCCCACTTGCAGAACATCCAGAGTTAAATGTATAAATAGAGAGATAAGAAGCTCAGAGCTAAATTGTTATATTTCTAAACCAGACATTGTCATGCAGCATTGAAAACTGGCCGAGTTAAGTAACCCGAGGGATTTTTAAATTAAGTAGGCACCACTCTCTCTTTTTTGACGTTTATTTACATTTCTATATTTTATTTATTTATTTATAGAATTTCAAATACTTCCATACATACATACATACCCAAAAAGCATTTCAGTAAATGTTTTT
>NW_016195208.1:296-3059 GCF_001687245.7 Rhagoletis zephyria | reverse complement strand
ACTCTGTTTGGCTAGAAGTTTGAATGAATTCATGCAGCCCTCTAGTAGATATGGAGTTACTAAGAAAATCATATGTGCATACCGGTGAAGGATTTTAGCAATTCAATATTTTGCTGAATTCTAACGAAATTTTTTTTTATGTTCGCAATGAAAGTACATTAAAAACANATTCTTCCATTTTAAGGTAGAAAATATAAAATAAAATGTATATTCATAACTTACAAAATTCCAAACGCTGAGTGTTTTGTATGTGAAGTAAAATATTCAAATCTACTGTACTCTGTTTGGCTAGAAGTTTGAATGAATTCATGCAGCCCTCTAGTAGATATGGAGTTACTAAGAAAATCATATGTGCATACCGGTGAAGGATTTTAGCAATTCAATATTTTGCTGAATTCTAACGAAATTTTTTTTTATGTTCGCAATGAAAGTACATTAAAAACAAGTAATTTTTAGCAAAATAAACCGACTTCAATTCTCATATAAAAAAAAATATATATATCTCATGATCCACTGATCGGATCATTNTTAGCAATTCAATATTTTGCTGAATTCTAACGAAATTTTTTTTTATGTTCGCAATGAAAGTACATTAAAAACAAGTAATTTTTAGCAAAATAAACCGACTTCAATTCTCATATAAAAAAAAAATATATATATCTCATGATCCACTAATCGGATCNCCAAAGTTATGCGGTAACATACATAAAAAAAATAAAAAATAAAAATAAAAAAAAAAATTTCCGACGAACTTACAACATCCTAATTTTTTGGAAGTCGGTTAATAAATAGAAGCCCATGATACAATAAGTTAGTAGCAACAAGTAAAGAAGTATAAGTTCGGGCGAANAAATAGAAGCCCATGATACAATAAGTTAGTAGCAACAAGTAAAGAAGTATAAGTTCGGGCGAAACCGAACTTTATATACCCGGCGCAGGCACCAAATATAGTCGTTTCTCGATACTATGCTGAATTATAATTCATTATAAGGGCGGTCCACATAGAACTTTCGCGTTGGCTTTGGCTTTGGTTTGACAGAACGCACGATAAAAGTATGCTTGAACGCTTGGCAGCGAATGCTTTGACCACTAAATTAACTTACTAACGACAGATGAGTTAATATTTCATATCAATAATTGCATGAAAGACGGTATTTCTTGCTCACATTTGATTAAAAATTTAAAATATTCCACATAATTTTATTTATTTGCAAAAGCTGATTGACAACGCGCGCTAAAGATGAGAGATGCGCATCTTTTTGTGTGCGTTAACTTTGACGTTGGCGTTGGCATTGATATGTGGACATGTCCATATAATTGTGTGTATCCATAGTCAGCTGCTAATCAACGCCAACGCGAAAGTTTTATGTGGACCGGCCTTTAGAGTTAATGAAATAATTGAACCAAGTTTGGTAGAAATCTATAAAGTGGAAGCCGAGATACACCTTGTAGTCATAAAGTGGGCGATGCCACGCCCAATTCCTAAAAGTCCATAGCAGTCTTATTTATTGTTAAGAAATTTGTGTAACTATTAACTTGGAAAAAATTTGCGTCCGCAGTTATTGAAATATCAGGGTTTTCGGATGTCTGAAATTTACCGTTATACAGAAAGTGGGTGTAATTTTAGTCCGATTTGAATAATTTTCAACGAATTTCTTACTTGCACTAAAGTTATGAAGTGCACCGAGTTTGGTGGAAATTGATGAATCCGATACCGATATACACATACGTTGTCATAAGGGGGCGACGCTGCGTAGCATTGCTGAAGAAGCAAACGGGAAATCCCCGCTAATTATCGCCGGTGACTTCAATGCGTGGGCAACAGAATGGGGTAGCAGACTAATAAATAAAAGAGGCGAGCTGCTGCTTGAAACTTTTGCCCAACTCGGCGTATCAGTAGTAAACAGCGGGTCCACATACACCTTCCGCAAAATGGGAACTGGGTCAATTATTGACATAACGCTGGCGAGTGACNTGAGTGACTCCTTGGCCCAAAAAGTTAATTGGAGAGTTAGTGAGGAGTATACCCACAGCGACCATCAGGCAATAATAATGGATATAACTCTGAGGCGACCCAAACAGATGCCAAATCTGACAGGCCCAAAATGGAAAGACAGTATGTTAGATGGAGAGGTCCTAGCCTGCATGATGGAAGAGTTTCAACACAAAGCTGGCTCGGTAGAGAGCGAGGTTGACCACCTGGTTCGTAACCTCGCATGCGCCTGTGATGCTGCTATGCCTCGAAGAGTGGTGAGGAAACAAAATTCCCCATGCTATTGGTGGAATAATGATATAAAAATACTTAGACGTCAGTGTCTGAGTGCTAGACGCAGAATGCAGCGTAGCAGAGGGAGGCCAGACTTCAACGAAAACCTACAATATCTAAGAACGGCGAGGAAGAGCTTAAAAAACGCCATAAAAGTAAGCAAACGTGAAAGCTTTAAGAAAATATGCGAAGAAGCGGATGTAAACCCTTGGGGCACGGCCTATAGAGTAGTAATGGCAAAAACTAAGGGCAAGAAAGCACCGAGTATCACGTGCCCAGAAAGGCTGCGCGATATAATAACGACTCTATTTCCACAAAGGGAAGAAGTCGTACCAAACTGTACACGATACGAAATTGTTGATCTCCCAGTTATTACGGTTAACGAATTAGGGTCCGCATGCAAGAAGATCCAAGACGGAAAAGCCCCTGGGCCAGACGGAATACCCAACAAGGCTTTAAAAGCTGCAATTAAAATGAGGCCAGATTTATTTGTAAAT
>NW_016195208.1:0-262 GCF_001687245.7 Rhagoletis zephyria | reverse complement strand
ACATCGATCGCAGAAGAGAGACGCTTTCTGTCGCCACACCAGTTTGGCTTCAGGAAATCTCGTTCAACAATAGATGCTGTTAAATCAGTGGTTGACATAGCCAAAGAGGCCATCGAAGGGAAAAGGTGGCGTGGAGGCAAAAAGGAATACTGTGCTGTTATAACGCTAGATGTGAAAAACGCATTTAACACTGCGAGCTGGCAGCAAATAATGGAAACCCTAATCTAAATGGAGGCCCCGAATTACATTATCAGAATAATTA
>NW_016195207.1:0-3059 GCF_001687245.7 Rhagoletis zephyria | reverse complement strand
CCCCATTTGTATGCCCGCCGTATTGTAATACTTCATTTAACCTAAATTTTGTTTAAAATATTTTCGCACTAAATTTGTTCTTAATCTTATTCGCTTGGTATCCATTCTGTAAAATTTTGTTTGAACTTATATTTTGAAATAGAATTTATCTTTTTAAGCAGGTGGCAACCCTCTTCAAAAATACGCTTTATGTCAATCCTGGTCGTAAGCTATCTCTGTGCTAAATCTTATTTAAAGAAAAAGCAATAAACATAGTCACACAATCACTCATAAACCTTCATATTTACATACATATAACATTAAATAGTACGATTTCATTTAACTTGTCAATTAAATTGATTTTAAATTTCTAAGCAGCCGGCAACCCCTTTCAAAAATTTTTCGAAATAGATATGTATAGCTTTTTTTAAACTCTCCCTTTTGATACTCGTATTAAAATATTTTATTTAACTTGTCACTTCAACTGATTTAGAATTTCTAAACGAGAATACTATATAAAATAAAGCTTTTTTAAAATTATCTCGTTTGATACCTATATTAAAATATTTCATTTTACTTGCTAATTAAACTGATTTGCGCGCTTTGGGCAGGTGGCAACCTTCTTAAAGAATAATTTTGTGAAAAATCGTTCCTGAAACGATTTAGTTTCATACCCACATTATTGCGATATTTTATTTGAGGTATAATTTATTGAATTTAAAATTTTTTACAGGTGGCAACCCTCTTAAAATATTTTCGTAAATAGTCTTTATGAAACCCCTTTCGTTTGACACTCACATTTTGGTAATATTTTATTTAACTTTTTAATGAATTGATTTACAATGGGTGCCGCTTTAGTGTGAAAGAGCAACAAACATACGTAGATTTAACTGAATTAAAATTTTGATTTAGTCTATGGCATTAACAATCTTACAAACTGGATTAAAAAAACACCTTAAAACAAGATAACAAAAAATCACATTGACTCCTTTTTCACTCCATGCTCGGAAAACTCTCCGAACACGCTCCTTCGAGGTATTGCTGTGATAGTCCTTCTTCATACCATATTCGGAGCGCTCGGAATTTGGCCGGCTGGGAAGTACCTACAGATGCATATGTTCGTAAAAATTTATGTTTGCACACCCGGCATATGTGTGCAACACGAAGCGCGGCATGTCGCAACCAAAGTAGTTGCCACAAATAAGCAGCAAATTAAGCACGCATACATGTACAGCGTATCATTGTTACCCATGGCTCTTCATATATAATATGTGTATCCCAAAGCCCATCGACTCTTTCCGGTGGGTGCGTTCTTGGCTACAATGTCCGCTGACATAAATACATATGTACGTATTTATGTACATATTCAAAGGCACATGTAGGCATTACCATATTAGCTCTTAAGTACGTACATTCATACATACGCATACATATACTTCTGCTCTCCTCACCTGCTTTCTTTACAAAAGCCTCTTCGGTATTTTTTCGCTGTATCCCTGTGCCTATTGAACTTAGTTCTAAAGGTTCACTTTCTAGCTGCACTTGATTGTCTTGAATCCTGCCACTTTACAGTTCTCAACTTTGCTGAAAATGTTCAGTGAAAAAATAAAACTTAATTAAGATAAATTAGCTCTGGAACTGCTTACAAAACATATTAAGCGATAGTGTATACACACATATGTATATTAGGGTGGTTCTTAAAACCAGAGGAACAATTTTTTAGTCTCACCTCTTAAATCGGTAATACCACGGCCACAGATATTACATATAATTTTGATCCCGGTTGGAGATGGTTAAGGTCTGTCGCACAGGGGCCAAAACTCAGATTCCTCTAAATTAAAATTATTTATATATTTTATCTAATACCCAAAATCGATACTACAATAGTCCTTATCGCTCAGTTCTGATCATGACCTTCTTACCTGCGCTAGGTAGCGCGCGCGATGAAAGTTCGACGTTCGAGAAATTTCGCCCTCGACTTTGCATTTTTTTCTTTCTTAATTTAATTTTCTTTTTATCTTTAGACTTTATTGTTTTAAAAAGAAGGATATGTATTTTTGTATGTCATTTAATTTTAAGGAACTTATTTTGTTTTTTAAATATTTTTTTTTTTAGTTTAATTTTCTATAAATTTTTAGATTTAATTGTTTACAAAAGTGAAATATTTGTTTAAATTTAATTTAAGTTTTAGACACAATTTATTTATTTATATTTTTTTTTTATTTAGTGTAGTTGTTGCTAATTTATTTTTTTTAATTTTTAGATTATATTGTATATACATATATTTTTATTTTATGTAATTTTTAGGATCTTATTTTATTTTTTAATTTAACTTACTTTTGATTTTGACATTTTATTTAATATGTAAAACGTTTTTGTTTTATTTTTAACCGACTTCCAAAAAAGGAGGAGGTTATCAGTTCGTGGGAATATTTTTTTTTTATATGTGATATCACATAGCTTTGGGCCACGTCAACCGATTTCGATAATTCTTTCTGCATCAGAAAGGGAGTGTCTCAGAGGTGGTCCCACACAAATCTGGTTTAGATCCGATCATTGGATCATGAAATATATATATATATCGTCGTTTTTTTTTGCTAAAAATTACTTGTTTAAATTTATTTTTTTTTTATTTAATAATTTTTATTGATTTAAAAAGAAAAATGTATGTGATGCTCTAAATTTATTTTAATTATTAACCTATGCATTCGTTGGATCTCACATAATTTGGCAATTGCTCAAAAAACGCGCGACGATTGGTGCAGACCATTTCGTAACAAAACTCAGCCGACAACTGTAATTCTTTCAGGGCCATAAGGTACCCGGTACCACAGTACGAGCACAAAGATCCTTTGCAATGATATTCGGATTAAGAAATGCATGGTAGGAAATTTACTAATTCATCAAAATAAATTAATTTTTAACCGACTTCACAAATGGAGAATATTATCAATTCGTCGGAATATTTATTTTGTTTAATTAATTTTTTTAATTATGTATGTTATCGCATAACTTTGGACCACGTAAACCGATTTCTTAAATTCTAATTTTTAAAGGAAAGGTGTTACCTCACAGGTGGT
>NW_016195206.1:0-3059 GCF_001687245.7 Rhagoletis zephyria | reverse complement strand
TAAGTATGTGTAGAAAACATTGTGCAGTTGTATAAAGGACCAAGTGTTACGGAAAGATTTACCTTATTATACAAAACGACCGGCGTTTAAAGTTAAGGAAGGAAAAAAGTCGAAGAATGATGCAGTTTTACTTAATTTTCTTAAACTCTGTGTATGTAAACAGTTCACATTCTTCAAAAGCGCATTAAATGCACTCGGACGAGCTCTGTGCAAGTTTCATTCGCCGCGTGTCTTTAATTAGAAGTTTTTGTTTAAATTTTTCTTACTTTTTAAATATTTTCATTTTAGTTGTTTTTTTTCTAATAATAATAATAATAGATTGGCGCTTACACATATGTTAGTGTTTGGCCGAGCTTCTCCTCCGATTTGTGGCGTGCGCCTTGATGTTGTAACACAAAGCGGAGGGACCTACAGTTTTACGCCGACTCCGAACGGCGATTGTATTTTTATGAGAAGCTGTTTTTCATGGCAGAAATACACTCGGAGGTTTGCCATTGCCTGCCGAGGGACGACCGCTGTTAAGAAAAAACCTTTTCCTATATTTTTTGCGATGTTGCTTTGACCAGGGCTTGAACCCAGGCGTTGCGGAGTGGAAGCGCGCACTGCTTACCACTACACCACAGCGGTTTTTTCTAAGGACGTGCGATTAATTGCTTAAATAATTTTTAATTAATAGTAATCATATTTAATCAAAAGATTCATTAATTAGATCCTGAGTACATGCTCTCTTTACTCATACAAGATTAATGGAAATTATTATTTTTAAATATATGTAATGGTATTTTTATCTTACTAACAAACATATAATGGCAAACGAGCACCATATTATATAATTATATTCTGGCTAATTAAAATGTAATTAAACGAATAATTAATCACTTCGATTAATCAAAAATTAGATCAGCAGCGAGAACGCTGTGAAAAGTCAGCCTGACCTGATGTATAAGGGGCGATGTTTTTTGCGTTCCGACAGTAAACGGTGGAGAAGCTGATGTCAGTGCACGCAGAAAACTCCACATTAATAGAGCAGGTAGTCGAAAGAAGCCAAACGGGTCGGATATTGCAAATAAGTCGTCACCTTAGTGGTGGAGTTTTTTCGGAGTTAGAAACACAGACTGGTAATATATATATTAGAGTGCCTTTTTCGCACCTGTATGTTTTTCACTTACATACATCTCGAAATGTTGTCGGAAATATCTAAAAAAAAAATCCCTGAAAAGTTTAGCCCCTAATATTAGAATCAAGTGCTCGACCAGGACCTCCAAAGATTTCTTGTTTAAAATACATGCAAACTTTATTTTTTTTTCTTCAAAATTCTACAGCTCAGAGGCATTTATGGTATAATCTTGGGCAATGATAGGTTTTCTATCTAGTTTCTCTAAAGTGTCCATTACGAAATAACCCTATCTCATAAACAAAAAGAGCTAAAGAAAAAATGTAAATGACAAACCTGTAGGAAATTGAATTGGCTACAAGAAATTGTTGATCAACTTCAAAGCCCAATATCTGAAGAAATATTTAACCCATTCACACAGTTGTCTAGTGGAAACTTCGGGTTAATAATCAATTCATGCGACATTTTTAACCCACTTAACCCGCTTTCTGAAAGTAATAAAAAATTAATTTCAAAAGCAAGCAGACATCTGCGCGTCTTTGTCTTGTCTCAGCCGCAATCTNACAAAAAGAAAAAAACGCTTTTATGCACATTTGCGCACACATAGACAACAAGCAAACACGCACAACTAAGTAGAAGGCCGCAATATCACTAAGAGTTGTGTCTTACGCAAAAGTTTCATCATCAATCCTTGTGAAATCTTCATCAAAAATTAATGAAAAAATAAATAATGAAGTAATACACCGTTAAATAATTCAAAAAACAACACCATTAACAAAACGGGCGGTTAAACCGAGAATGCAGAATGTTGGTAGTAATTGTAAGAAGCGGCAATATTGAAAGAACGCATAGAATGCAAACTCCGCCAGCCAAACGGCATTCACTTAGGACTTGCAATTGCCGGAGACCAATTGATTTTTGTTGTTTCATACATTTGGTTACGTTGAGTTGTCTGCCTCGCATGAGTATCAGCCAACAATAAAATATGGGAAAATAAAACGTTTTTGACACTGCATTTCAAAAACACCACCCTGCTTCAGCAGGGCCACTCAACCAACACGCTCGCTGAGATTGAACCGCATTATTTACTACGAGGGCAATGCAGTCCTGCGTAGATTCAAAGGGGAGTAACGAGACGAGTCAATTCGTTGTCTCGCTTCATGCTTGGCACACATGCTCATTGTGGTTTAGACACATCGTCTACTTATGTTGCTTTTATACTTATCGTAGTTTTGCTGCAAGAATGTCTCTTTCTCAGTATCAAAAAATTAAAAACTATAAAAATGGCTTTAACGCTATGCAATTTGTATAAAACATGGAAGAAAAGGTGGCGGTCATTTCTGCAGTCTTAGCCATATTTTTTTTATTTTTTTTTTATTTTTATTTTTGACACTCTTGCAGCATATATGCGAATATGTATTTTTCTTTGGGTAATGGTACGCGAAAAATTTACTTCGAGTAAAAGCATTTCCGAAAATACAAAACACTCTCAAACATGGAATTTTGGCCATTTGCTGTCGTGTGATTTCTGGAATCTTATGTTGAAGAAGATGATAAGTGCCACGGAACTTAACGTCTTAGGCGCTTTTTATTACAAGAACGCTGGCATATGCTGATGACATCGACATCATCGATAACAAAAACCGCGAAGTATTATCTGCTTTTTAAACCCGATAATAATGTCAGCATCGAAATCTAACGCACCCATCACCCTTGCCAACAAGTGCTACTTTGGGTTGAGTAGGGAATTGAGGATTTAAGTCGAGAAGCGTAGATATTGACAATATCTGATGAGGCAGCCCTTGCATGATTTTAGAGACAATTTTTGGAGAATCACTTGGCCTACTTACTTGGAATTTCCAATTTCCGTCAGTTGGAGCAGAAGAGAAACGAATAGCTCGCGCCGAAATCGCTTAGGAAGGGACCGAGAGTACTCGTCAAATAT
>NW_016195205.1:0-3059 GCF_001687245.7 Rhagoletis zephyria | reverse complement strand
GAGAAACAGTCTTTCAGGTTTTGATGAAGTGCATCTGTGATGCTTCAATGTCTTCTTTTTTAACTTCTTTCTATCAAGGCAGATTCCTCAACTTCACTCTGACACAACTTCAGCTAAGTGAAGTGAAGGATACAGACTGTTGTCTGACTGTTTTTTATCTTCCGTTGCAGCAGCGTCTACTATTTTACCCCTTTTTAGAGCTACTAAAAATCTACGCTGAGCTTCATTTTTCTCACTTTCAGTGGCAGCAGCAAATACTAATTTGGCATTTAATTATCTATGAGAGCACACAGACAGACAGACAGACAAACTGCAAACACCAGAGAGAAAAAGAGAATCCGGCAGTGCCAATTTGGCAATTCGGCCCTTCTTCTTTTTCACTTTTTTTTCTTGAACTAGGCTCAATTCTTTGGCTTCGATATTTGGGCGCTGTCAGTGCAACGATCTCTTCTCAGTCTGCACACTCTTTTCTGCCACTGGTCCTCACGCGGATGCCTCTTTTGTGCCTGCGCCTGCCAAATTCCTCTGAGAATTGAAATCGAATCGACTGTGATGCTGTTGGTGTGTTGGTGTGCATCGTGTTCTCTCAGCGGCGAGCAAGCCTCAACTTTAGAGGCTTTGACCTTTTTGCTCAGAGAAAAGAAGGAATTTTTTTTGTTTCTGTTTGTTTGCACAAGACACCACCACTTTTTGTTCAATTCAATTCAGTTCTTTTTTGGCGGCCACAAGCCTGCACTCGCACAACTTGGCTTTGATTGTTCCATTAGAGAGTGAGAAGCTAGCACCAAAGTGTCGCCTAATCGTCGCAAAAACTTGTTTTTTATTCCTCTTTTTTCTCTGGACATCACGCATTCCAGCGGGCTTTGTAATTTTATTCTGGCATTCAGTAATGGTTCTTACGGAATTTTCAGAGTCGTGTCTTGTTATTGTGATTTCTGATTACCACCACTGGTCGTTCTTGTACTAATTGTTTCCAAGCTTTGCGGTATTCTCCTCGCATACTTTCATGCTTTTGGAATCACTTTTTATTTTTTTCCTTGTTTGGTTTTGGTGGTGGAGGAGGAAACTCAATCATTTTGCTGGTAATCTCATTCGTTTTCAACATTTCTTTTCCGGCTCGCTCGTGTCTCCTGTCAGGCACTTTTTTGACATGTTTGAGTTGTTCGCGCGCACTTTTCAAGTGATTTTTTCTGATATCATTTGACCCTTACATCATAGCGCGAACACACTGAAATGGCAAAAACTTGGCAAAAGTGAAAATCAGCTCAAGTTTGGTCAGCTCAGATGATTGATCATTAGTTGCAAATCAACGGCCGCAGCAGCAGTGCCACAAATTTTGATTCCTATTTCGAACTTCACCGCATCAAAAAGAAGAGAAAGCTTGCATGTTCAATGGCCACCCATTGAGGAAAGAAGCACCAGCAAAGAAACTGCGGGAAACGAAGTTCTTTGCTTTGAAAAAAAATTCAAGCAGTTTTGAATTAAATTAATGATCGAATCGCGCTGGCAGTCAATCAGTCAGCTCCAGGTCCTTTTGAGCTTCGTATTTTCTGGCGTTGATGATGATGGTGTGCTGGTGATGATTGTGATGATGATGATGATGATGATGGGCTTCNCTTTTCTGGCGTTGATGATGATGGTGTGCTGGTGATGATTGTGATGATGATGATGATGGGCTTCTTTAAAAGTCGTAAACAAATCTAGAGCGATCTTACCTCCTCCTTCTTCTTCTTCTTCTCAAGGTGGCCGCCTGCGATTCCTTCCTCCTCTCTTTTCAACTCATTCATCTCAATGAGCAATTTCAGGCCAACAGTCTCTTCCGCTGGGAAAAGTGTGCCTGTTTGTGTGTTTGGCCACGACGTCAAACTGAGTACTTTGGTTAGCTGCTGCTGCTTTCTACTTTCAGCAATAAGTTGGTTGCGTGATGTTTGCCAGCAGCAGCAGCTCTTCTCTTTTCTCCTCTTCTCTTTTTCTGATTGACTCTGCCGAGACTCTCTTTCTCTCGGTCTATGATTCGGTCGATTCGCCAAAGTTTGGCACTGTGAACAGACGTCCTTCTTTGTGCTAGTGATGCTGCTGCTCTCGCTGCTGGTAATTTTGATGGTGGTCTTGAACTGTAAACAGTCTGCAGTTTTTTTTTCTAAAACTAAACGGGACTGCTGCCGCTTCTGCCGTTGCCTAAGCGAATGTCTGCTGTTTCGAGTTTTAGAGTGATAAGTGGACAAGTGGGAGTTGGAGTTGGTGGTGGTGTGCAGACTCAGACTAACTCAGATTCAAACTGACTGACTAAATGAATACTACAGTGTCTTTCTACTGTGTTTGACCTGACAGGGCTGAGGTCGATTTGACTGCTGCTGCTGCTGATGCCTCTGTTTATCGGTGGCCAAAGTGGCCGACACCGCCTGACTTCAACTGCTGCTGCTGCTGTTGTTTAGTTCAGTGGTCCAGTGTTCAATGGACGCAACCAAGTTTCGGTGGTGTGGTGTAGTCTCTCTCATCAGTTTAGCAGTTTAGTGCTCTCTTTCCCCCTCACCACCATCATCAAAGTCAGCCGGCTCGGACGATTTGACTGTCTGTCTGTCTGTCTGACTGACTGTCCAATTTTCACTCCATTCTCTAGATTAGAGGGGAGTTGTCACCTGATTCATCAACTCTTGAAAGATACCGCCGTTTTCTATAAAAAGGGGTTTTGAGCTGTGCTTTGGTGCTTTTTATTGTTATTCTTTTCTGCTTTGAAGTAAAAAGGAAAAAAGCTTTTGAATGCTGCAGAAAAATAAACACACAGTAGCAGCGGCAGACAATGATGATAGAAGAGTGTAGACTTCTTTTTTGCTTTGCTGAAAAGAGCGAGGACGTGCACTTGATTTATGAGGCAGATTGGGTTGGTTGAAAGCAGCAGCAGCAACTACTGTTCAAGCTATTGGTCGGGTGGATGCCAGGCAGTGTTAGAATGAATGAAAGCAAAAGAACGAATGAAAAGAAACGGAGGATGCAGTATGTGTGGAGAAAAACGGCGCTTATCTCCCGTTTAGCACTCACTCACGAGTTCAAATTGCGAG
>NW_016195204.1:0-3059 GCF_001687245.7 Rhagoletis zephyria | reverse complement strand
CCCTACCTACTTACATACATACATCCATACGTGAACGCATCACACCGGGCGACAACTGTAAAATATGCATGCCGGGAGGCATTTACATTTCTCATAATGCACGCATCGTTGACAGGGCGTAGAAATAGCAAAACCAACAACAACATAGTGAGTACCTCGCCAACAGCAGCAAGGTGAAAATAGAACAGCGGCTCGTTCGAGTCAATGGCAACGGCAACACCAACGATGCATGGTGGCAAGATTGTGTGACCGAACTGATGGGGCGCTGATTTGCAATTGTACTCATGTTATTGTTGTTTCTATTGTTGTTGTTGTTGCTGTACAATGCTGCTGCTGCTTATTGTTGGTTTACAAAATGTGGCATGCACCGTAACGCCCTTACTATTAGGCAGGAAATTGAATGTGGGAAAAGCATTTAAGTGAAAGGGGGATAATTTAAAACCCGAAGAATGTTAAGTATAAAATTTAACGGGGGTGCATTAAATCTGGCATTGCGCAATTCCACTTGAAAGTTTGCTAACTTTATTCTTCAGTTCATGTGTCATAAATCACAACTATCAGCTCCCTGGCATCTGTTATCTATATAATGTAATCCCTATACTACTTATTAAAAATTAAAGGAAAGAATAAGTAAAACCGAAAGGGCCACACTGGAGAAGTAAAACTTACGTAACATATCTAGTTTGTGTCATAACCAATTTATATGTGTACATACATACAAGTACATCTGCTTTTGCTTAAGGTTATATTTTGTGCATTTTTTCTATCTAGATCCCTACCTCTACCCTGTTCGTTCTAATTGCATTTATCCTATTCTGTTTTCCTTTATCTTTATTTTTATCTTTATACTTTATCGGTAACAAAATCGATAGTAACATCCATCAAAATATCGATAACAAGATCGATAAAAATATCGATACCAAAATTGATAAAAATGTTGATAACAAATTCGATCAAAATATCGATAACAAACCCGATAACAAAATTGATCAAAATATCGATAACAAATTAGATAAAAATATCTGTAGCGAATTTGTTAGCAAAATCGAAAATAACGATAAAAAGTATCTATAACAAAATCTTTAAAAAAATCAATATCGAAAAATATCGATTATTATATCGATAAAAGTATCGATAAAAAAATCTATAAAAAATATCGATAACAAAATCGATAGTAAATTTCGATAACAAAATCTATAAAAATATTGATAACAAAACCGATAAAAATATCGATTATGTCGAAAATCTCTAAAATCCCGAAATAGTCCCCAGATTAAGCTCCGTGTCTCTATATCCTTTTCTCTATAATTACCTTTATTTTAATCTTTCTTCCTTTATATTCATCTTTACTTTTATTGGTGTCCTCATCCTCATCGTTTTCTTTATATTTGNTGAATTTGCCAATTTACTTCCAACGAACCAACCGCCGCTAAAGAAGTTTCACTTCAAAAATCAACGACGCTTAAGTGACGCGTTCTCACCCTTTAGAAGAGCGTAAAAATCGTTCATCCTGATACTTATTAAACATACAGAATTAAAGTTTCACAGGAGATTCATTTTACAAAATCATATCGTAGGTCGGACTCCCGTACTGGTGTTGAAGTTTTTGCTCTGGTTTTTTTATCCATAGTCTTGTCCCACGAGACACTGAGAAAGGGAAACGTCCGTTCAGGCCGAGATGTGCTGCACCCGGGTATGACCGGTTGACTCGGAAGGTATCCGCAGCACTCCGTTTGCGACGGGGCTTTGTGAAGGGCCCCAGGCTGGGTCATATGACGATCTATTTTAACAAACCTCTATTTGGCTAAAGGTCTTTTTTTGAACCAGGTATTGCGAAGAAATCTCCCTAGTTCCCTTGGCTAAATGCCATTTAGGTCATGCGATTCTCGGTACAGAGATCATAGGAAGCGAAATTCTAATGAGAGCTTCACAGTGACACAGTCTGTTACCTATCGTATTTGTCCAATAATGTTGCGCTTATTTCTTCATCCAAAGNCGCTGGTTTCTCTCCGTTATCTCCGAGCTTTAGGATGGAGCGGACTGTTACTTCCTGCCATTGTGACGGAAGGAACCCCCATGCAAAGCATGCCCTTAAAAGCGGTATTACAAATTATATAGGAGTTTTTGAACACACAGGACTTCAGCTATGTATGTATACTTGTTTCCATACTCCAATTAACTAACCGCATTAGTACACCAAGCCTGGGATGGTTCGTGATCTTAGGCTTTTTCATTAGAAATGTTTTTGGGTGTAAGCCGAAGCAAGGATTTTTCGATGATAATCCAAACGTAGCATATTTCATATATCAATTGGGTTATCGTCTGGAATATCATTGCATATGAGTGGATAAGCAGGGTAGCTGATTAGGAAGGTTAGCTTAGGTCAATCTGGCCAGCGTTGAGTTGCTTCCGTCGTTTGCGTACATAATTTTTGCAGCTTTGCTAGTGGCTAACTATGGTTAACTCATTCCATCTAGCCCTAAGCTGCATAATCATATTATCATATATTTCGTTGTACAAGTGTTGAAGTGGTCTACGAATGTAGTTTGTCTCTTCGAGAGTCAGACTGGTGATGTTCTTGGCAGTCTCATCTGCTTTCCTTGTGGCCAGCCACCCCATTAGGTGATTAGGAAATGCTATCATGATTCCACCTCGCCATCCTCCAAACAGCTGCGGCAATAGGGATCCGAAAGGATATGAGGTCGTTCCTCCTGCGTTTCTTATGGAGAGACAATTTCGTATGTCGTTAGAGAAGTGCAATTCTTATTACAAGTCAGTTATCTAACGTCGAGAAAATTTCCTTCAGCAAATAAGTCAATGTAACTGAATAAAACATCACTACCCACTTAGTCACCCTGTTTTGTCCACCCACTTGTAAGCAGAAGTTGTCACATCATTTGTGGGTAAATTTATTTACTGAGAACGCATAGGTGGTACATTACAACGTACAAACAAAAAACAGCTACCAACAATAACTACACTCAACTAACAGTAGCAACACATAACAACAAAACAGCGTACAACAGTAGCAACAGTTAGTTGCTACGAAAAATGGTAAT
>NW_016195203.1:0-3059 GCF_001687245.7 Rhagoletis zephyria | reverse complement strand
AAAACTAAACTGAGTAAACTAAAAGTTGAATTTGAATATGTGTATGTATGTAAATCAAAAACCTACAAAACAATTGCCATTTGATTAAGTGGGAANGAATTTGAATATGTGTATGTATGTAAATCAAAAACCTACAAAACAATTGCCATTTGATTAAGTGGGAATATTGTGAATTAAATAATCAAATGTACATTTGTAAATACAACCATGTAAAAAGTACGAATGTCACTGGATAAATAACTATGTAATTTTTTTCCTTCTTCTCGAATAAAACTTCAGCCGCACAGGACGTGTGTAAGATTTATTATATTGGTTTTCACTGCTAAAATTTAACAAAACAAAAATTACAATCATTTGTGGTGTAGCGAACTGATTCAACTAATCGCCCTAAAAGTGCTTTCAAAATCGTCTCATGTAATCACCGTAATGCGAATCGGCAAAAAATCTTTGCCATATCTACCCCGCGGTACAATAACTGAATTGAGGGGAAACCTAGCGAAAGCCCATTGCCTGGCGAGCGTGAAATATTATTTTGATAGCCACCTACCACACCCCTCCGATATATTTCGGTTTTACATGAGACTACTAGCAGTAAAAAATAGCTGTAGACCAAATGGCGTATGTGTAAAGAGCGAAATACACAACACAAGCGGCTTGACAAACCAAGCGAAATTTCCCTTTGCTTCAAGCCATTTGTGCTGTCTATGGGGTGTTTGAAGGTTTGACAAACCGCTTGAGGGAAATTTGAGCAAAAATCAAATTTTTTTGATTTTCTGGCCGCCATGTTGACGTTTGATCAAACCGCTTGCGATGTGGATGGTAAAATCGCCTCAATTGCAACTGAAATTTCACCAAGTGAAGACGTAAGGGAGAATAATGGTAGAAAACTAAAATGTTTTACATTGTTAACCGAAAGAAAACTAAAATTCTGTGCTTGAACGACTCATGTTTGCATGGTCTATGGCAAAATGGGAAAAGTATGTTTGACAAGCCGCTTGTGTGGTGTATTTCGCTCTTTAGTGAAACAGTTGTCGAAGTTCATCTACAACAGCTTTTAATACACGCTACAACAAGGATAGTTAGCTGATTTGGTTGATGACCAACTAGTCACAACTGCCGCGGACCGACAAGATAGAGATTTGAATCCTTGTCTCGGAAAGAAGTCTGATGATAGTGAAGTGATATTCACCAAAATAGCTATCACTTCTACCTCAGATGATTGTAGGTTGTTCTTGTTTTTCCATAATACCAATTCAAACAATTCTAAGTTCATTTCTTTTAATTCTACCTAATTTTATGTACTTTTTTATCCCTTTTAATGTTATGTTTAGAAATACATACATTTTTTTTGCCTTATTGAACGACTACTGTAGGTTTCATCTAAATCATCAGGTTTCACGCTCCAGCAATATTCTGTGAGCATTGAAACATAATCTTTCCCTCTGGTAACTTTAAAACATTTTACCATGTTGTAACTTTGTTTGTTGTAATTAGAGATAACACTTTTGGGCAAAATTATTCCACTTTGTCTCATGTTTTTGCTTTGTGCTAAACTGGCATCTCTGATCAGCTAATTATTCGCGCTAAGAAAAAATGGAATGTGAAGCAGAAAAACATAAGGTGGGCGCAATTTGAAAGATTTTTAAATATATATCTGACTATATTGTTTTATTGACAATTTGAAACACATGTGTGAAGGGTTGCTCACAGTTCGAGAGTGTTATCTTGTTAAAGTTACCATCTTTTAACTTTAAAAGTAAACTGTGAATACCCTATATATGTTTGTGTAGCATGTGGATTTTTAATGACAGTAGTTCATTGAATTTAGCAATGGCTGTTATTAAATCTTGAACAATTTCTTTATAGGTGTCCGCCATCTTACTGCCTAAGAAACCTGTTATTACTAATTTGATGCATTTCCACGCTCTAAGTACTCGCTCGCTCATTTTTTGTTCGAATACTAAGTCTTTCATCTATGCACATATGTATATTGAATAAAATTTGTTTTTAAAAACAAAGTGAGTAGAAAAAACACAAATTTTTCATACTACAGCGACATCTGTATGCGGTAAAATCTTGAAATAAATATTACATTATGATTCCTTGACTTGACTTGACGGACTTTCTATCATTCTGACTGAAGTCGATGGACCTAGTTCCACTTCCTCTAACACAACTTCAACATCTACTGTTGCAGGACGTCCTGTTTCACCGCCACGCCTTCCAGGTATGTGACCTTAAAAAAGTGAAAAATTATAGTTAACAAGCAAGCAAATAAGATAGGTGTAACAATCACTTACCTTCATATATTTCTCTATGGGTCCGGGCGAATACTTCACGACCCGGATGCCGACGATTGGGGTATCGCTCTGCATAGAGTCTTTGAGCAGCTCTGGCATTACAGCAAGCTTAACCGTAAATTAGTTGAATATCCGCATATTCATGCGACGTATACTGCTTGTTCTCTGTCATAGTATTAAATACATTCTAGCGTGTCTCAGTCCTTTGCCCACAAAAGCGGCTATAACTTTTTTTTCTATTCGAAATCTTTATTAAATGAGCAATTTTGTTATGTAACGTAAAGTTCCCTGCACGGAAATCTACTAGTTGTGAACTAGAATTCTACCGGTTTGCGTTTCAGCCGAACTAGTTCACGTTCTATCCTTTTTCAATGTTAGCGACTGGTATTTTTAACATTGCGATGTCCTACGAGATGTCAATTGTCAGGCTATGCATCAGCATCTACTAGTATAAATACTAGTAGCATCATAGCAGTTGATGAGATAATCTGTCAATTCATGCCCCGTGAAAAGCATAAGTATGCGTTTTTGCTCGTGACGCTCCAGCAGTCACAATGGCCGACAGAGCAAAGCACTCGCGTGGTAAGCCTGAGGTCGCAGGCTCAAATCCTGGCGCAGGGAAAGTTTTTTTGTTTTCTATTTTTTCNAAGCACTCGCGTGGTAAGCCTGAGGTCCCAGGCTCAAATCCTGGCGCAGGGAAAGTTTTTTTGTTTTCTATTTTTTATTTTATTTTTATTTTTTATAAATTTATTTTTTTGT
>NW_016195202.1:0-3059 GCF_001687245.7 Rhagoletis zephyria | reverse complement strand
GCGCTCTTCGATGCGGTGGTATTTATTTTAATGCGCCCCAGTTCACTGGCCGTATATTTAATATATTGGTTCCTTTTTATTGGCTTATGAAATTTTGAATTGCCACTTAAACTAATCAGAGAATAGCGTACAGATCACTTTTGTATAATACACTTAATAGACCGTTCTACCTTAAAAGCCAATGAATTAATAGTTTGCCGTACACCCCTGAGTCTAAGGTATTTTTGCAAGGAAATTGCGATGAATGAACTTTGAAACAAAAAAAGGTCTTCTCGAGTCAAAAACATCTATATATCGATCTGTAAATGCAGAAGATATGACGACAAATGTAAAAAGGCGACCAATGGGTTTGGAAAATTTTTTTAGAGTGCTACAAAACTGATTTTCTGAATCAGCGGATATTTTTCAAGATATGTGACGGTAATTTCAACGACAGAAATCTCGCTATTCTAACGTCGATCGGAAAGTCTCCTAATTTTTACTTCGAATTTCGAATTGAATTGATTGGTTTCGTTTGGTTTCAACTGATTTGGATTGCATGGCATTGTTGTGGAAGAAAAAAGTCAAGCTTTCGTATAGTGATGCTTAAATAAAATCCAAATTTCCGTACCAAAATATTATTAAAACTCAATAAAACTTAAAAATTTTAGACGTAGTATTTTTTCCACTAAAATAAATATTCTTATAGGAAAGCTTATGAAAAGTGCTTTCTAAAACAGGCATAGACAACTAGAATTTGTTCTCGATGCCGACATTACTATTGGTGTTAATGGTGTTGCTGTTAATGCTTAATGCGACTGTGGCGCCAAAGATCCCCTCCTTGCTCATCGTGGCATTGAAGTCGCCAAGCACGATTTTGATATCATGGACGCTTCGCCTTTCTCTTCCGTGGGGGAATGGGTGCAGATGAGCGAGATGTTGAAAAATCTCGCTCTAATGCGGATTGTGGCTAGACGTTCGTCCGCCGGGTGAACGATAGTGCGCTCCTTAACATGGAAGTAGTAGTAGACGTCGCAAGACTCCAGGCATTTCTTGCCTTACCTCGTCCAGTCACAAAGTTTTAAGCTCAGTAAATAGTCATTAGGATTATTATTATTGTTAATTTGGTTGTTTTGAAGGCGTTAGTATAGCTTCAATGATTTTCATGAGCCTTGATTTTGAGATATATGATGTATGTAGCTTAGAGTTCCCACTTATTTGGCACTTTAATAGACTCAGTTCGAATTTTACGCTTTACTCAAGGTCTGTTTGTCTACTCAAAGGTTTTTTGTTGCTTTAAACGTCGCGGCATTCTTATCAGCTGAAATCTGCTTATTCCATTTGGTAACTCTTTTCAGCCGCTATTTACAAAATTGCCCCAGTTAATTGCTGCCTTTGTTGTTACTAGGACGATTCTGGAAAAGGTACAAGCAATTTTCAAGGCATTTAGGACAGACCTTAATTTGGTGTTCGCGCTCGATTTCGACAATTATCCGCTACCATAGTATTGAAATGATTTCTTCGTTTGAAAAACCGCTATCATTTTACCTCAGACAGACAAACAACCTGAGTTACCCTCTGCAACCTACGGATCTCCTTTTTTTCCTCTTGGAGCCGTCAGTATGGAAAATTATTTCGAGATTACGAGACCCAAATAGTGTGTCAGGCTTTGTCCATTTTTCTCTTGTAAAGAACTTACGAAGTAGACTTGGGGGTTAAAACAAAGGGTATTGTTCTGATAACCTTCTAATCAACTATGCCCGGCAAACCGATTATCGTTTCACAGATATATCGCGATTTATATCTTTCTACTGTTAGTTTCTTCGACGTAGCAACGACCTTAAAATTACGTAGATTATTAAATGTTCATACATCTAGAATAAGACACCTCTCCGCTTTATGAATTTATCAGGGAAAATGAAAACTTTTCGAACATCCAGGCCTAGAAATTCATCAATAGGGCTCTAGCTCAAGCGTGTTTACTATCCAAAATGATTCTGCCCAAAATTTGTATGATAAACAAAAATCCACTTTAGGGGCAATTTCGGTCCAGTCAAGCTCATGAACGACATCGATTTGAGGTGAAGCATTTTGATGGGGCCACAACAATTACAAATTTTTCTGATTACCTTAGGGAGGTAAAACTTTTTTTTTATTTCTAATGTTGGATTTTCACTAGGCATTAAATGGCAAAAATGACAAAGGACAAAGTCGGGCATTAAAGTCGTGTCATTACATTAAAAAATGGTCATTAAGTTCATATCCACATGTCATTTTTTTAAATTGTATAAATTTTTTATCGTTTCAATGCCTAGTGGAAACTCGGCTTAAGAGATTTTAAACACAGTGGAGCGGAAACCTGTTTCAGAAAAACTTGTATTGTTATCAGTATGCAATTTCATTTTGCTTAGCATAACACTCGTGAATTAACTATTCAATAACTGAATTTACTTTTGTTCTTCCATTTTATCTAAATAACCCTTCTATCACCTTAACTGGCCATAATAACTTTTACATCTGTGCACAAAAAGTCATTACTTTCTGTATATAAAATGTATGTATGTATGTATGTATATCCAACCGTTTGACAAAAAGCCTTCAACCAATTTAGGGCCCACAAGCAAAATTACACACGAAACTCGCCAAAGCCAAAAAAAAAAAAACAAATACAAAAACCAAACGAGCAAGTAATTCTCCACAAATTCATTTCCTAATTGCAGCTCAGTGATGACACCAGGCAGCCGCCACAATTCAGCAGTCACTTTAAACGACACCACAAGCAACCTAAGTAACTGCAAGCGTGCCAGTGTACAGCTGCTAAGCAACAACAGCAGCGACGAGTAGAAATGTGCCAAACCCCAAAAAGCAACACCAACCAACCCGACTGTAATGGCAACCACGAGTGCAGCAGGACACTGTGTGGCCAACAAACCAAGTTGAAGCTGAAGACTGAGTAGCCTCCACCAACATTTTGCTAAAGGATTTGGTTGCAAAGTTTACGCCGTTAGCTGATTTCAACGAAATTCGTAGAAGGCATGAGATGAGTTCGAATTGAATAGAGTGGAATAACCATAACAATA
>NW_016195200.1:0-3059 GCF_001687245.7 Rhagoletis zephyria | reverse complement strand
AACTGGAAAAAAGAGAGCTACCGAAAAATTTCGAATATGGCTGAGTGAGATTTTAAACGAAAATGAGTGTGCTTTTATACACTTTTTACATTTTTTAAGAACAACATTTGTATGTACGTACCTCTCAAACCTATTTGAATAGTAAACAGGGTTGCCAAGGAGCGAAGAACAAAAATCTTTTAATATTTTTAAGTAAACTAAATCTCACTTCAATGTCAGAAAAAATAAAAATATTAAAAATTAATGCGGCTTTATAGCGTCTTTAAATTTGCACTGAAGGTTATACCTACTAAAATTCAGTGAGGTATAAAACTGCATAACTAAAATTTTTCTAAAAATTCTGAATGAAAAGTTTAAAATTTTTGAGTGTAATTTTGTTCAATTTTTGTTTGAAATGTCGATTTATGTAGATATGTAATGTGCTTGAATTTTATCAAAAAATAATAAACAAAAGAAAAATTGCATAAAATGTTCCCAATGTCACTTATCTTAATCACTTGACCGCAAGTGTATTTACCAAGGTACATTGAACAGGTAGTATCAGTAGAGCAGCTGATTTGATTTATTTTCAAATTATTTGGTCTCGAAAATGTCAAATATTTTTAATTTTTTCTCACAAAAATTCTGAATTGTTAAAATCCATTTGCATGTGAAACCTTTTTCCATACAAAACAAGCGATTGAAAAGCAGCTTTTGGAACGTTCGCCCAACTCTGCAGCACAACCGCTGATTACTGGCCCTTGTAAAGGATGGATCAATGCTTCGAGAAGCAAACAAATTTACTAGGAAAGAAAGTTGCAACAATTTTTATTTTTTCCAATTTCAATTTTTTATTTTTTATAATTTTTTGTATTTCACATGGCACGCTTTGATTTAGAAGAAAAAATTCATAACAGTTTTTGACACTTTCGATACCAGAAGCAACAACAAAATACACGCAAATGTTGTTTTTGCTGATACTACCTGTTTAATGTGCCTTGGTATTTACTAAATTTCCTCTTTTTCGCTTAAAATGAATTTTTTAAATAACATTTTTAGCAATAATTTCAAATAAATTTTTTTTTCTCAATGCTATTGTGGCTTTGAACTTCTACTTTGAACTTCTACCGCTTAGACTTTGTTGCTTTTTCAATTTTTCCTAATAAACAATCGTGGCACAAAGCTCAATAAAAATATTAAAAAATTTTTTTTCTTCGATTCTATTGGCTATATTAGTTACAAGTGTAATATTCAAAAATAGTTCCTATGAAAAAGTCCAATAGCGGTTATAGGCATATCGTTATAAATTCTTTCTTACCTATCCAAGGTTCTGGAAAGAATCGTGCTCAATCAAATCTATAGTTTTATGTCCAAAAATTCTGGCAAATAGAAGTTTTAGCAAAGCTATTATAAAAGTTCCGGATAACAAAAGTTTAAACATTTACATAAATCAAGACCACTCCAAACTTGATAAGCTATTTAGTTTTCATCAGCGACAGTAAATTTAGCATAATCCTATCTTCCTCTTTGAAATTTAGCGAAACCACGCTGCACTTAAAGAGCGCTTCCATGCGCCACTTTACCAAATGAAATGGGTAACTTTAACATTTCTTTTATATTTATTAATGCCTCTCTTCTATTTTTCGGTTCTCCAAATCTTTAAACTGATTTATTTTTCTATTTAAATTTACAATTTCATTATTTTTAGATCCTATATGTATGTATATCTACACCGAGGGCTAAAAACGTATTTAAATCAAATGGAAACGCGTTTAAAAGTCGTGTATAATGGAAATATTCAACTTAAACACGCCCATATTAAAATGAAGAATTTTGCACTTCACGCATGCTTTTTGTAATTAAGAAAGTGTATGTATACCAATCAGGGAAATAAACTAAATTCTCCACTTTTTTGAAATTGTAACTGTCAAAATTGACGTTGGTTCCAAGGCGCGAATGTGCTGACTGTTTGTTTCATGACTGCAGATACTTCGTTTTGTCCTCGTTTACCACCAGACCCATTCGATTTGCTTCCCTATCCAACTTGGAAAAGGTAGAACAGACTTCGCGGTTTTTGTTACCGATAGCGCGCGTTATCGCCATAAACAAGCAATTGCACGCTATTGTAGTAAATTGTTCCTGAGCGGTTCAGTACTGCAGCTCTTATTATCGTCTCCAACATCAGATTAAAGAAGTCACATGAAAGGAAGTCGCCCAGTCTGAAACCCCGTTTGGTGGCGAACAGCTCGGAGTGGTCTTTCCCAATTCTGACGGAGATCGTTGTATTGCTCAACGTCATTTTACACAGCCGTATGAGTTTTGAGGGGATGCCAAACTCCGACATAGCGGCATATATCCAACTCATCTTATCTACTCCTCACCTACGTGCTTTAATAGCTCAGCTGGTAGGCTGTCAGCTCCAGCGCATTTGTTGTGTTTCAGCCGCGGTGGAACGTCCACTCCGTCACCATCGACTGCGGGCTCGGGTTCTTCTTGTCCACAACTTCCCGTGCTGTTACCATTTAGTAGGGCGGAATAGTGTTCCCTCCATAATTTAAAAACGCTCTGGACATTAGTTACTAGGTCGCCATTATTGGCCTTACAGGAGTACGCCCCGGTCTTTAAACCTTCCGTAAGTCGCCTATCTCTGGTAAAATTTTCGGGCATTCTTCCTGTCGGCCAGCATTTTAAGTTACGGNGCCTTCCGTCTATCACAACATGATCGATTTGGTTTCTCGTTTTTCGATCCGGAGACAGCCAGGTAGCTTGATGGATCTTTTTATGCTTGAACCTAGTACTGCATACTACCATTTTTCGGGCCCCGGCGAAGTCGATCAGCCTCAGTCCGTTGTTGGACGTTTCGTCTTGGAGGCTGAATTTTCCGACGGTGGTTCCAAAGATCCCTTTCTTGAGCACCCTGGCATTGAAGTCGACAAGCACGAGTTTGATATCATGGCAGACGTAGCACTCGTATGTGCGCTCCAAGCGCTCTTAGAAGAAATCTTTGGATACCTCATCTTTCTCTTCCGTCGGGGCGCAGATGAGCGAGATGTTGAAGAATCTCGCTTTGATGCGGATTG
>NW_016195199.1:0-3060 GCF_001687245.7 Rhagoletis zephyria | reverse complement strand
GTAAGCAGCAGATACACAAAATTGTGGTGTATGTATATTGATCAGCTGAATAAACGTGTAACATCTCTGAGTGTGGTTATTCTGATTTAAATTTTATTTAAGCAAAGAGCACTTCAAGAGGTCACTTAAATTAAAATTAAAAATAAATTAAAATTGATTGGTGAAACCAAAAATTCGAAAATGATTAGAACGTCGAGCTGAGACGATTTAGCCATGTCCGTCTGTTTGTCTTTTTGAACACAATATAGTTTGGTAAGCGGGTGTATTTTTATAATGTATTAATCATTTGCCGGAACCGGAAAAATCGGACCACTATTACATATGGCATCNGTGTTGTAAAAGCAGGGCTGGTTTACAAGTAAGCAGCAGATACACAAAATTGTGGTGTGTGTATATTGATCAGCTGAATAAACGTGTAACATCTCTGAGTGTGGTTATTCTAATTTAAATTTTATTTAAGCAAAGAGCACAGGTCACTTAAATCAAAATTAAAATTGTTGGTGAAACCAAAAATTCCAAAATTAAAGTAACTTGCAACTAAATGAATCTGGTGAAACGCAGCCTTAATAAGTGATAATATAGGTAGCATTTCGTCTATAGTACGAACAGTCCAAGTAGGCCATCTCAACCTCCACAATCACCTACTGTCTTACGTAGATTTTGTTAATTTTGTGTACATAAGTGTCTTCCATAAGAACCACGAGCACTGGTGGAAGATGGAAGTCATCCCATACAGAGTTCCGGCACGCCGGAAAGACTCTCTTAGACCAGATGAAGATATTAACTTAAGGCCAAGCAATCTGTATGATTGAGAATGGAACTTACGGCTCTTTTGTTGGTTTGTTATGCTTTTCATGAGCATAAAATGCTATAACTTTGGTCTGATGTTTGTGAGTATCGGAAGAAAGAGAGATATACCCATTAAGAGTATACCTAAATGATTAGAACGTCGAGCTGAGACGATTTAGCCATGTCCGTCTGTCTGTCTGTTTGAACACAATATAGTTTGGTAAGCGGGTGTATTTTTATAATGTATTAATCATTTGCCGGAACCGGAAAAATCGGACCACTATTACATATGGCATCCATGCAACTGATTTTTGTAGATATGAGATTCTTTGTCAGACTTAATTCCTCCATTTATGCAGCTAGGAGCACGAATAATCTTGAACCCATAGGTTGCATATACAGAAAACTTTTAAGGACAAAAACTGAGAGGAAGTATAAAATATGTGCCCTCGACGAAGGGTTAAGGAGGATTTGTATTTTTCACGCCAATACTTTTATTTCTCGAAAACACAAGTACAAATATATACATACATAGTAACAGAATATTTTGAAGAAAAATGTTGTCATAGGCATGTACTCGGAATTGAGCGAATGTACCAGGCATTTGTTCGCAATTAAAATTAAAAGCTAGTTTCGTTTGATACAACATGCTGCCTCTCTTCCCATGCGGGCTCAGGTTTTTTTCAGGTGCGAATGACCGAAAAATCAAATAAACCTGCATGGAGGGCAATGACCATCACCAAGAAAATGTTTTAATGCAATACAATATGTTTCCTTGATGACATTCTGTCAACACATTCTCCATATACACACACAGTGGTATTTGTTTGCAAGGAAAATAAGCAGACAAATATGCAATGAGTTTCATTTTATTACAACTGGGGAGCAGACTTGTCAGTTGGATGTGCAATGAAAGGTGTCCCTCTTAATTACATTTGCGCCACATCATAACACCACCGCNTTGGTAAGCGGGTGTATTTTTATAATGTATTAATCATTTGCCGGAACCGGAAAAATCGGACTACTATAACATATGGCATCCATACAACTGATTGTTCAGACATGAGATTTTTTGTCATACTTAATTCCTCCATTTAAGCAGCTAGGAGCACGAATAATCTTGAGCCCATAGTCCCATAGAGATCAAGTTTATTTCTCGAAAAAAAATCGTTTGCATACACAGACAACTTTTAAGGACAAAAACTGAGAGGAAGTATAAAATATGTACTCTCGAGGAAGGGTTAAGGAGGATTTGTAATTCTCAAGCCAATTATTATTATTTATCCAAATTACAAGTTCAAATATATACATACATAGTAACAGAATATTTAGAAGAAAAATGTTGTCTATAGACATGTACTCAGCATTTACCGAATGTACCAGGCATTTGATCGCAATTAAAATTAAAAGCTAGTTTCGTTTGATACAACATGCTGCCTCTCTTCCCTTGCGGGCTCAGGTTTTTTTCAGGTGCGAATGACCGAAAAATCAAATAAATGGAGGGCAATGACCATCACCAAGAAAATGTTTTAATGCAATACAATACAATATGTTTCCTTGATGACATTCTGTCAACACATTTTCCATATACACACACAGTGGTATTTGTTTGCAAGGAAAATAAGCAGACAAATATGCAATGAGTTTCATTTTATTACAACTGGGGAGCAGAGTTGTCAGTTGGAAGTGCAATGAAAGGTGTCCCTCTTAATTACATTTGCGCCACATCACAACACCGTTGGCAGCATGTGTGTGCGTGTGTGTTTGGCAAACGGAGCAAAAAGCGCATAACAAAAGCAATGAAACAATGAAATGCGGGAGGATTTCAGCGTGCAATGTTTGCCGGGTATCAAAGCTGCTAAACAACAAAGGAAGAAAGGAGAAAAGACACAAAGATACGGATAAGCAAACAGGCGGCGGACGGGCGAATGGGCGGTCGGGCGGTCGTTCAGTCGGTAAGTTAAAGACGGACACCAGCATAGCATCNGCATGTGTGTGCGTGTGTGTTTGGCAAACGGAGCAAAAAGCGCATAACAAAAGCAATGAAACAATGAAATGCGGGAGGATTTCAGCGTGCAATGTTTGCCGGGTATCAAAGCTGCTAGACAACAAAGGAAGAAAGGAGAAAAGACACAAAGATACGGATAAGCAAACAGGCGGCGGACGGGCGGTCGGGCGGTTGGGCGGTCGGTAAGTTAACAGACGGACACCAGCATAGCATGCAAGCAACAACAATAGTGCTGACGGTTGAAAATTTTGTTTCTATTTTTA
>NW_016195198.1:0-3060 GCF_001687245.7 Rhagoletis zephyria | reverse complement strand
TACTTGTTTTACAACGCTTTGTTACCTTTTCGAGTTAAAAAAAAAAAAACATGAACGCCGAAAAAAAACAAAATAATTCATAAAGAAGATCTTAAAATCAACAACTCAATGTAAAATTTTTGGCAAATGAGTTCTTAAGTACATGGGTATGTATGTATGTTTGTATGTATGTGCACAATTATCCTCAATTCAATTGGCTTATGAAGTAAACTCATTAGGAAGCTATTGAGAAATGTGGCATGTTTTATTTTAATTTTAACTGTGAGTCTCAAAGTGGAAAAGTAAGATGATGCCATATACCAATTTATGATATGTATATATATGTACATACACCTGGGGTCAACTAATTAGTACCGAAATTCAAAATGATATTTTTAATAATTTTCATTCAAAATATGTGTAATTTAATCTATAACAAAAACCTCACAAATAAAAGTGTCTAGGCTTGCACAAATTTAAAGCAAAAAATATTAACCAAACTTCAAAAATTTACAAATTTCTAGTCTGAATATTTAGAAAATTTTCGGGTACGCAGTTTCGTAGCCCTTTTCAATTTCCAAATAACGCATGATTAAAATCTATNATTCTGTATGTTATTAAACGCACGATATATAGTTCATCATAAGTTTTTGAAGTCACCTTCTATTAAGTCACATTACAAAATGTTATATCCGAAATTTTATTGAAGGTTGCATCTGAATGTTCAACTGCGATGCTTAAAATTAGATGCGGTTAACGAATTTCTTTTGACAAAGCTTACTTATACCAAATGTTTTTACTTGCTCTTTATAAAGTATGTCACTCTCTTGATCATACACTGATTTGTAAAAGGTCGCTTATTATTTTGAGTTTGACAAAAATGGACTATTCTTTATTAGAAGGTAGAATCCTACGCGTGAATATCGGTTCAGAAGTATCGCAGACAAAACCATTGTGGTTTGATGCACCCCAGGGCCTCACTTTCAGTTCTTTAGTTAAAAAAAAAGGCTCAGATCAGTCTCGGATGAGACAATCTTCTTTTGATGACTACGATTTAAGGGCATGCCCCCGTAATATTCGGACCCTTAATGGAAAATATGCCTTTTTCTTGCTACTTGATATCCTCAATCAAACAACAAAGGCTGACATCACAGCCATGCAAGCAATACAATGAACGAGGGAAGGTAGAAAAAACCTAGGACCTCGCGATTACTACTACAGCTGCCATGTAATAGAGCAAAAATTCGGTGTCAGAATAAGTGAAGGAGTTTCTCGCCACAATCCTCATCAAAGCGGAGTTCTGCAAAGTCTCCTTTAATTGAACCTACACTCCGGTCGAAGAAACGTAAAAGAACATCAGAATCAACTGGACCTACAATAACCATTGGAACCCGTCGGCACACCGACAATGCTTTAATAACATCGACACAGAGTCTGTCACCACCTTCAGTGACTCTCGAACCATTAATGCCGTTATTGCAGGTCAATCAGCAGCAATAGCAGACGAAGAGCTTCAGCTGCCGCGGGAAACCCGCGTCACTTTGGCTCATTTAAGTTCTGATATTGCAGTCGCCTGAACTCTTGCTTATCCGAACTCGACCACGATATACCAAATTTACTTATTTCAGGCTTATGAAAAGAATATTTCCGACATCAACACTTCACTTTCCCACTAAAATTCTCTCAGCCAACACTCCCTTATTTTGGTCCTGCACCTTGGGCTTGGTAATGCTTGGTTTCAATAGCAACAAGAGTGGAGAAGCAGACGTATCACGAAGCCAAAGAGAACAAATATCCTGCCGAAATGGCCACGCTGCGATCGGGACAATGTGATTGCATACGTTACTATTGACAGCAATAATTTCGAGAAGGTAAACTAATTCGTTTATTAAGGACCACACATGAAGACCAACAACATTGTTTAGCAATGCAGAATCTCTCCCGCCAACAAGAGCCGGAGTGTGGGTTCGTCTTACAAAATCCACTCTCTACTATAAGTCACTCGCCATGCCCGTGCTAGGGGAATGAAAACATCGGATGAGGTGGCCTTTGAAGTGTTTGAGATAAAGATTCTGCTCATACGATGATACGATGAACTGTATGTGGAAGCCTTACAACGATATAGAGCTAGTTAAGCGAAATCAAGTAGAGCGGCTCCGCTGACTTTGCCATATTTTATGTAATGGCAGAAACGCTTCACTAAAATATATAAGTACACTTAAATAAGAAAATAAATAATGGCATTAATTGGTTGGTTGGTTGGTTGGTTGGTACAAGCATCGCCTGAGCACTTGCACTGAGCACCACGCTGATACGCGCTCTCTGGGATTTCTGATATTAGCAATCTCTTACTGTTTTAGACTTTGGTACCGGTGAGGCAAGTGCCGTTTTGCTATTTGAGAAAATGTACGCTGTTTGCACATCTACGCAGCTGGAGAAGGTTTGGCTTGACTTGGCATTTACAATTAGTATTCAAGAATGATAGAATGTCTCTCTACATCGTGATTAGTGTCAGTTGGCACAGAACAGACCGACTGGCGTACTTTATTGAGCTCAGCCAGAATCGCCTAGACAGTTATAGCGCCAATGAATAGTACTATTGCAAATACCACCGCTAGCAACATTTCTCAGTTCTGTAAGGTACTACGTACATATGTAAGCCTCTTTCCATAAATTTTACGTAGTCTGTGCTCTATTCATTTGATAACAAAGCTTGGTAAAGAAAGTGAATAAAAGCTGGCTATACCCAAGGCCACATTAGCCTTTTAGGGGAGGAGATAGGTATTGAAAAGGTGTCTAAGTTTTTGTTCTTCAATCACCAGCTGTCTTCTCGTTACGTTTTCAGTAATTTCAGTTTCTTCATTTGGGACCCAGAATCTAATTTTCCTTTTTTGGTATCTCCCGCCTTCTTTATGTGACTCTCTTGTTGGCATTAAACGCTTTCGCAACGTCATGAGATATCAAGACACCCAGCTGTGATTTGAAAATAAAAAGAAAAAATCTTCGTGAAACAAAAAAAAATAAATAAATAAAAAATGCACCTTTGATATTAACAAATAGAGCCATTGTCGAAAATTGGCT
>NW_016195197.1:0-3060 GCF_001687245.7 Rhagoletis zephyria | reverse complement strand
GTTTTTCTAGTTTTTAAGAGCCTTGGAGAGGTTTTCTAACCTAACACGTAGCTAAACTAAGCTAAGGTACAATGTAACTTACCAGAAAGTCTCCCGCTTTGGAACTTAAACGTGACTACAATTTTTTATATATCTTTGGAGGTCTTTGGAGAACCACGGCAGGACTTGGAGTTGACCGGTTACAATTTTGTTTATCGATACATTTCAATGATTTGATGAATTCCAAAACCACTAAAATCTGATAGCTCAACAAAATTCGATAACTGGACTAATTTCGATAACTGTGATATTCGAGGCCTCGATGAATTTCGATAGCTCAAAAATTTATATATGTTTGAAGGTTTTTTAAAATTTTTAATTTTGACAGCTCCATATTTTTCGAATGCTATCGAAAAATTTCGATAACTCGTTACACTCTGTTAACGCTCTGTTGATTCGATAAGCAGTAATAACTCAATAAACTTATATAACCATGAAATTTTGATAAATCGAAATTTTTTGAAAATTCCATAAACTTCGATTTTATAAATAGACCAATTTCAGCAGGTGAATAATTATCGATAACCCTGCAAGTTAAGTTAAGTCTATAAATAATAATAATTAAATAAACATTGATAGCTTGATAAATTTTTTTAAATTGAAAATTTTCGAGAATCCCATAAATTTTTATAGCTCGATAGCTATCCGTTAATTTCGGCAACTAAGTTTCTGTGTCTATAAATTTCCACAACTCAATAAACATTGAACAATTTGAATAATTCGATACGTTGCGATAACTCAATAAGCATGGAAAACACGATAAATTTCGATAACTATAAACTTCGATGATTCGATTAATTTCGGTAACCTATCACTGAGTTTATTTTGATTCCTATCGAAAAATTTCAATTAATGTTCTTACTCTTTCAGTTACCCTAATTCTTATGTATTTAAAATTTTCATCTTTATTTTCACATTTGTCCTCTCTTTTTTATTTCATCATCTTCATATTTATCTCTATTTCAAAGTTTAATTTCAAACCATACCCAAATACGGATATACCAATTTCGCAACCATAAAACCTCTCCTCATCTACAGAAAATTACCTTTGCAATGGTGTTCTTGGTCTTGAGTCGCCAAACGAACGGAGAAAAAATTTATGTTAGCGTATTAATATATAGATACCTACTTCCTTAGCAGAAGTTTAAAGATTTTTGGCCAGCTTTAATATACTGACATTATGGTGATACGTTCGGGTGATAAGAACTGAGATCTGCAGGCTAAGTACTAAAACGGGATACTTGAGGCCAATGAACTTTGGAGCAAAAAAAAATTGTCTCTTAAAAAAACATATTTTTTCGATTCTGTCTTACTTAAACTACTTCAGACTCCGAGGTGCACGGCAAAATTTTTCTTTCCTGGTACGGTCTAATATATATGAATTTACTTATTTACACGTATATTTATAAATCTGTGACATTTCGAGAAGACTACTTATCTCGAGTTAGGTCATATTCCCTTAAAAGTAACATTTAATTGAATTTCCAAACATTATTTTAATAATTAGCTAGCCATAGGCGTAATTTAAGATGACGTTTCAAGACAAGCTTAATAAAAAACTATAAACTTTTTGAAATTAAACTTTATCTTTTTTTTAATCTAAAGTCAAAGCTTTTAAATTCGCTAAAGTCCTTTTATCGAAATGTTATAGAAATGTAGGCGAAAAAAAAATTATTGCTGAGTAAATAAGTATGCCATTACAAAAATGTTGGAAGATTGTGCTTAAATAGACTTATACATACATATATTTTTTCATCGAGATAAAAATTTAACAATTCAAGCGAAAATATTCCCTTTAATTTCCCCTCAAATATTTCAAATTCCCTGGAGGAGCAAATTTTAAATGCGACTGGTTTTCTTTTCCTTTACTTGATGAACTTACTGAAGTGAACTCTTCCATTTTTTAGCTGACAAAGTGAATTTTCAGATTTTTACTGTAGGCAAAATTCAAATTCAAGAGAAATATGAAATTCAACGTGGTTTTGCAATTCAACAAATTTGTAATAGCAGTAGCAACAGACATGCATTTATAAACATATACACGCATATGTACATATGTATGTATGTGTGTATGTATGTATGTATGCACACATTTCGTCCATATTTGAGTGCTTTGTGCTAAACAACGTCTGATCAATTTTCAGTCAACATAACCGGAAGCATCATTGCCTTAACTTCAAAGCGCTCTTTACACTCTGCACTCACATTCCATACAGAATTGCTTTTATGTTATTAATTGGTTTTTAGGATTTTTTTGAAAACTTTTATAATTTCGTTAGTGTAGGTAAAAGTTTTTAGCTTAACCCTTGTGGCGGCACACTAGTTATGAAATTTCAAAATAAAATCGATTGGATATTTACTTAAGAGGACTAGATAAGTTTTGATTTTTTGACTATGGAAAAAGGAAAATATAGTCACCTGAGTGGAAGATCGACCTATCTCGGCAGCCAGTTCGAAAACGCCCTATCTCAGAAATTTGTTCAAGAACGCCCTACTTCAGAATTTGATTGAAGAACGCTTATTTTTAGAATTTTATTGAAAAACACCCTATCTCAGAATTTGGTTGAAGAACGCCCTGCCTCAGAATTCAGTTCAAAAACGCCTTATCTCGGCTGAAAATACATTGCAAATGTGCTGAGATAGGGCGCTTTTGAATCGGCAGCTGAGATATTGAGGCCGTTCTTCAATCAAATTCTGAGATAGGGCGCTCTTCAAAAATTTTGTGAGATAGATCGATCTTCCGCTCAGGCATCGATATGTAGGTATGTGTTAAAAAAGTACAAGCTATGGAAATTTGGCAAAAAAAATTTAACAGTTCGCACTGAATGACGCTATCATTAGAAAATAGCAGGTAAGTTAACTAAATAAAAGCAAATTTTGGCTTTGTTAATCCTATCACTTAATATCAGAAAGGTGAAAGTTTGTATCTAAGTGATTGAGCGAGTTTGATGCGTATGATATTAGAGTTGCAGCCTTTTTCGAAATTTAAAATCAACTAATTAAAAAAATTTAATAAAATAT
>NW_016195196.1:0-3060 GCF_001687245.7 Rhagoletis zephyria | reverse complement strand
CGGACGGACGGACAGACAGTCACCGCTTAATCGATTTCTCTTTTGATTCAANACAAGTGCGCTCGGGTATAAAAAAAAATGTGCCGACGAATTGATAACCTCCTACTTTTTTTGAAGTCGGTTGAATGAACAGCTGTGGGTAATAATGATATGGGCAGTAAGCGCCGCTTGAGCTTTGTGCTCTGCACGGCCCCATGATGTAATACCAAACCGGTTATACTGGGAGTGTTGCCCGTTGGCCATTGGGGTGATTTTAGTGNATGTGCCGACGAATTGATAACCTCCTACTTTTTTTGAAGTCGGTTGAATGTACAGCTGTGGGTAATAATGATATGGGCAGTAAGCGCCGCTTGAGCTTTGTGCTCTGCACGGCCCCATGATGTAATACCGAACCGGTTATACTGGGAGTGTTGCCCGTTGGCCATTGGGGTGATTTTAGTAGGTTGAAGTCCTACATGGGCCAAGGCTTTTGCATCGCTCTACACCTTATCAAGAAGAAAAACAAAAAATACACTAAATATTTTAACAAAACATAACATAACAATTCAACGTAACATAACGTAACGTAACATGAGATAACATAACATAACATATAACTTTAAATGTGCCATTTTAATTTCTTGCAAAAGTTCAAAGACGCAACACTTTTTATTTAAAATTACCAATAAAATGTTTTTAATGACTTTGTCAACAATCTCGTGTTCAATTTTTAATTGAAATATAAACTACATTTGTATGTAAGTTCATTTGTGTACATTTTGTCTCGTTTTTCTTTTATTTTATTCGTATACATATGTATATGCATTAGGGTGGTCAAAAAAAAAGTTAAGTTGAAAAAAGATACCCCTTGTTTTTTTTTTTATTTGAAATCAACAAATATTTCGAGCTCGCTCAAAGTTTTCCATGTATTTTATATATGAAATAAATTAGATTTCTTAGAAATGGTATAGAATTCATGAAAATCAATATTTTTCGATCTCTGTTTCCTGGAAAATTCCTAGGGGGTGACTTTACTTTTTTTTTGGACCACCCTAATGTGCATACTTTAAAATGTTTTGTAACATGCATCGAATTATACATAGATATTACTTAATTGCATTACAATATTTATTTTATTTTTTATCATTAACACTTCGGGAAACGTGTCGTACACGCTCGAATGTCATTGTAGTGTGCTTGAACTTTCAAAGCAATTGTCGATGTGGGAGTGTAAATAGTACATGTACTAATTAAATTTTGTAGCGCCCTGAAGCAAATACAACATAAATAAATTTTTCCACTTAAATACATTACATATGTATGTATGTATGTATGTATGTGTGTATATTCCATAATGTCAATTTACAGTATTTAAAACTTACTCCACTGCTTAAATACATATGTACATATGAATATGGTAATGAAAACAAAACTTTTTGTTTAAATTGAATGAATTTTTTAAACAAATGAAACAAAATGAAAACTATAAGGATAATGAGGGGCCTTGTCGTAGTGTTTAAACAAGTGCAAAAGTTTTGATAACTTCAATACTTATGTATTTACAAGTATGTTTGTATGTATTTTGTTGTCTTCTATCTGACTAAAAACTCTGACCCCAATTAATTAGCCGAGTAAGATTTTTTTCCACGGTTCATGGTCGTTGCCATTTAACTCGCCTAACGAAAATTATTTGTATGGCAAACTCCGAGTTAATGAGTAGTGTTAACCGTTTAACTCCGAAATGGCCCATAAACTCGAGTTAATGGCTCAACGTGAACATAGTATTAGCCATCTTTCTGCTCATTTTTATGGTAGAAACATTTACTAGTAAAAACTATTAATAATTATTGGTAACAATCCGTACGAGGACACACTTAGCGCAGACATTTCTATAGCTGAAATTAATTAACAACGCAGAATGTATACTTAAACGCAGTCTGTATACGCAGAATTTCGTCGATTACAGTGTTGCCCCTCATCAATGCCTTTTCATAAACTTACCTTTTCAGCTACAGTTTTTCGTGCTATAATAGATCGTAGCTAAATATAAAGTACTTAGTTTTCAACAAAAAACCCTATTCAATAGTAAATTTCAAATATTTTAAACGTAATTTGTATAGGAAGTTATAAATTTTTTACCATCGGCAAAACTGACGAAGTGGCAACCATCTATAGAAGGAAGAAATCAGCTGACACGGAAAAATCTAAATTCCGCAGATTTCTGCGCTACGGGCTACAACTACAGAAAAATTCTGCGGTGTTGAGTTTTCATTTACATGGCGCTCTGGTAAGACAGATCGTGTCAGCTGACTCGGTTTTACGTACGGGTAGGTTTACGTTCTTGACTAATTTCAGCTTATCAGTGCTGCCGGTGTCACTTCAATTTGGAAGCCTTCACTTCGTCACTTCATTTCACTTCGTTTAATTCACTTTCCACATATTATATTTATCTTCAAAATAAATAAAAAATGCTTGAAATAAAAGATTTATTTAACTAAATTCAACAAACTTTTGCTAAAATCCTTTTAATGATAAGTATGGCAGAGTAACTTTTCGCAAAAAGCTACTAAAAAGGCACTAATAAATCTCCAATCTGGCATCGGTTATTTGGAATAAGTCATTTTGATTTTCATTTTCACATGTATAGATGTAAAGCACACAGAATTGAATAAGTGGGTAGATTAGATACATAGATTAAGTAGAGGTATGCACTGCGACCAAATGATCTATTGTGTCCTCGACTGTTTAGAGTACCATCTAATCCCAGAGAACCCAGAAATTTAAGGAGATCTCCGGGGGTTAGCGATTGTATGACTTCCTCACTTGGCCAGAGTTGGCCTAGGTGTCTCTCCCGTCTTCCCGCAATTGCCTTGAATTCGCGAAGCAGATGCAGGGCAGATCCCCAACCTGTGCAGGTGACCTCTCAGTCTGCAGTGACCCGTGCAGTGAGAGAGCCTGTCAATATCCTTGCCCTTTCTTTGGGAATGTTTATTATTGCTCTATGCCTCGTAAGGTTGTAAACTCCCAGTAGACTTTTAGCCTGGCGTAGGCCTGCCGTGTTACGCCAGTGCTGATTCCTTA
>NW_016195194.1:0-3060 GCF_001687245.7 Rhagoletis zephyria | reverse complement strand
ATACAGCCTGCAGACCAAGACGAAGGCGCTGGACTGTTCCTTTTTCATACGTTTTATTAATCCATTCAAAGTGAGTAAGCGCCTGCGACCCATCTACGACCAACCAAGCGAACAGCTGTCAAATAAAACACCAATCAAATCAAAAGCAAAACCAAAAGCCTGAAACAAAATATGCTTGCCGTTTTTGTACTACTATGTAGTTAAATAATACCACTTTGCTGTGTAGCTTGATGTAAACGCATACACATGTATACCCACCTACTCAGTGACACATAGAAATAAATTTTTGATTCGCGCGAAATTTTTCAAAGACCCAGGTTTTGGCTAGAATTGTTTTTGCAAATTTTCTTGTTTGTTGCNCAATATGCTGCGACATTTTTACTCCTACAATACATATGTACATATGTATGTATGCATTCCGTGTACATATGTATGGTAGTGTGTAGTGGCGGATTTGCAGGCCTGTCAGCCCTAGGCCGCCCCTTTCTCAGCTCCCATTTTTGCGGCCTTTTGTCGAAATATATTATCGAACATCCAGTTGATTTTTGAGAATTTTTTTTTGTTGAAGGTGTTTCAACGGAAAAAAAATTTACAAAAATCACACATACACACATCAAAATTCTCTATGAAAAGAAATATTTTTAAATGTTATTTTTCTTGAAAAAATTTTTTGATGAAAAAAATTTGTGTTTGAAAATGTGCCATCTCAAAAGAAAATTAAAAAAATCATAAAGGTAGCACTGAGTATTGCGCAATATTTAAGTACATATAGTGTTTTGGGGTGCCCTCTACAATAATTTTTTGAGTTATGAATTTTTTTGACACCGAAATTGAGTAAAATGAGTAAATTACAAATTTAAAAATTTTGTTATTTTTTTTTTTAGAATAGGCCATGTGTAGCCCATTATATTTTAGTTTAATAAAGTGCAAGTTTTAAGCTACTGAAAAATTGTAAAGGTTTTACTTTTTCGAAAAGAGTTGCTACCTGTTAAATAATTAAACTCAAGTTATTTAATAATAAATGCTCTGAGATCCGCAACATACGTTCGATTTTCAAAAATGGGGTGTCAAATTCTAAGGTTTGGGCTGTAGATATGCAATAAGGTTTTACTTTTTCTAAAAGAGCTGCCACCTGTTAAGAATGTAAGCTCATATTATTTAAAAATTTAAATATATTGTTACAATATGGATATCAACCGAAATGGTTTCGAAAGGGCTTTATATCTTAACCAAGTTTAGGAGAGTTGCCTCATGTTTAAAAAATGTTATTTAATTTTAATTAAAGGTATGACTATATGGGTTTCAGACAAAAGAGGTTTAAAAAGGTAGTAGTATGGAAATATTTTGAACCTATTTGAGAAGTCGAACTAAATATTTTATACCCAGGTTTTATGAAATATTAAAAATGGATGTCTTTGAGGGTTGCCCCAGTCTAAAAGTTTAAATTAAAATTATCTAATAAATTAAATGAATTACTAAGCGATGGTTATCAATGGAAATGGGTTTAAAATATTTTATTTCAGAACTGTATTTTATGAGGGTTGCCACTTTTTTTGAAAGAAAACATTATCATTGATTGCAATTCATCAATTTAAGCTTTTATTTTACGAAAAATTACACACAGCAGCAATCTTTGCGATTGTCAACATTAACTATGCATTTGTCAAAAAATTTCTACTGAAATTTTATTCACCTAATACTTGTCAAAAATTTACTTGCCGCTTGTTTGTGCTAGAATAACGAAAGTCTTTCGAACATTCTTACCATCTGTTTTTCATTTGTCTTACGAAAGACATTTTACTATCATAGCCAGAATTGCCCTGTATTTGCCGTGATTAATTTCGTCAGGTTAGCAATAAAATAAAATGTAATATATATTTTCTTAGACCTACATACATAGGTGTTTTTATAACGATACATTTTTTAAGGGTTAAGTGTCGTTAATTGATTTTACACGTATTTACTTTGGGTCATGCGTATCTTGCTGCCATCAGTGTATTTTTTGCCGCATTGGCCGCCCCTAATATCTGGCAAAACCTAGGCTCGGGCCTTTTGGGTCTTTGGGAAAAATCCGCCACTGGTTGTGTGTGTAATGTTTAGATATTGAAGTGCATGCCATCTTTTTTTTTTGCATTGTTATTTGATGTCATTTAATTTTCTTCGGCTTCCTTATAATTTTGGGGCCACAAAAACGTATTCTATTTGTTCATTTTCTCGCGCTTCAACTTATGGCTTCGTTTTCAGTTTTGTTGTCTTTTTCCTTTGATTTGCTCTATGGTTGGTCGCATTTTTGCAATATTGTTGCCTGTAAGCGTCAGTGTCATTGTCATGCATGCTTCTTATTTGGCTCCCCCAACTCTGCTCGTATTTATTTTGCCTCTCCTCCCCTCCTCCTCTTCTTCTTCATCTCTTTATGCTCGTTAATTTTGACATAACAATATGTTGTCAACGCTGCGTTTTATTTCGTCTCATTGAAATTAAGAAATTCCTGTCGTTTTCAATATGCGTCAATGCCGCCGCTTCCCACAACGTTATGCGTTCTACAGCATTTTTTTTGCCAGTGAGATAAGTTGCGAACGAATTTGACAGCATTAAAGGACATTTTTATCGAAATTCATGGCATACCAAAGTTGCTCGGCATGCAACATGAGAAAAAGAATCAGAAATTATGTTTTCATTTTGGCAAAAAATTACTTTACTTGAATTTATTTTCTTTTTCATCATAAATGAGTAAAACTGCTTTGTTGGTTTCATGAAGTTCTCCAGCGATTCCAGGATTTCTTGAAATGTTGAAAATTCAGAAAGTCTTGAGAAAACGATGAGGCTATACTGGGGTCTTTTACCTCACTTGCCTGGGTCGTTTAGCTCACTTGCTTTTCTTAGCAAATAACAAAATTTTAGTGCCTTGGTGGTGGTTAGCACCAGTTGAAATCTACTTCAACAGTTACAGCAATCCTATCGATGTTTACCGCTATTTGCTTAATCAGTCTGCCACTTACATATTTTAACAAATTGCAAAAACCGCATCTTAAACTTAAATTTAAATGAAATGTTCAACAA
>NW_016195193.1:0-3060 GCF_001687245.7 Rhagoletis zephyria | reverse complement strand
GGGAGAATAATGATGAAGAATATATCGCATATCTACCGCGTGTGAGATACATAATTCTTCATTGAGCATAGAACACGCGTATCTTGTATATGAAGGAAAACTATTGAATTTTTTATACGTGTAGTCAGATGCTTGCATCTACTCCACCACGCTTTGCATGGAGAGTAATAGTTGTCCAAATATTTATTAAGCAGCAGTGAAGAGCGTTGTATATGCTCAGCTAATTGTTTGGTGAGCTGGAGGAGTGAGAATAGTGTGGCTCGTTTTCTGAGAAAAATATGTAAATCTCTGGTTTTAAGAAGAAATAGCATGCAAGTTTTTTGCAATTTGTTGCATGCGATACTTGTTTAAAATTTCTTTTAAGCGCTGAGAGGTTTAGTTTTTTGAACAGAAACACGATAGCGAAAGTTAAAGTATGGATCTCGTATGCAGTGGAGTCGGCCGATGTGTTGCGCGGACAATAAGTGAATATACGCACGATGGAATTTGAAAGTAGTTCGCGTTTATGAGAGCTGACACAAGAAAGTAAGGGGGTAGGGCACGCTGTACCCATGATAAAATGTCAAAGGATGTGGAAAGGACCCACTAGCACTGCGACCTAGCTAGATCATTGTGCTAAACCTGAAGAAGTCATTTCAGCCGTGGGCTGTTTTGACCAAGCAATCAGCCGCCATTACGCTGAAAAAAGTGCAGAGGACGGCCCAACGGGGATCAATGGGGCTCCACGCACAATACCCACGGAAGTGATGAATGTGCGGCTAAACATACTGCCCATAGACATAATGACGAAGTAAATGACAGCTCGAGTAGCCGTCATACTGCGGAATCTATCTAGCTGGAAACCGAATCACTGTAGTCATACTTAAATTATGGAAGGGCTTAGTATGCCGGAAGTAACGGATTACTGTGTGCCGGCAACGACCTTCGATAAAGGGTATACGTTGAAATAATGGATCCTAGGCGTTCCAGGATTCCCGGATTCTGTTCAGTTTTACAATGATGAACTGTAACGTCTTTCAATCCCAGATCGCGGCCATGGAGGAGGCTAGCGAGTCGTTACGGACGGGAGCAGTAGGGTGTAATAACACCTACTTCTTTTTAGACAGCCAAGCGGCTTTAATAGCTCTGGATTCTGTCACAAGCAATACAGGAACTGTCGTGAGTTGCCGATGATTACTTAGCGTGTTGGCAGAGCAGTTCACTCTTCGCTTGGTATGGGTGGCGGGACCCAGGACCCAATGGCGGATGAGCTTACAAGGATTGGTACTTCTCTTCCACTTTCGACGTCTTAGAAGGGGTTGGGCATGTTACCTGCAAGCTCAATATACAGGTATTATTCTTCTCCGAAGCAAGTGAAAGTTGGAAATATTTAGCTGAAAACCTGCAATACGGCAAAGTTTATGTGGCTGGAATGGGATGTGAAAAGATCGAGGGAACTCCATGTTCTTAGCAGAGGAGAAATCTCTTTAGCTAAGACGAGTCTGCTGACTGGCTACATCACTCAAGGTAGGTTCGCGGAGAGACTCGGGATGCTGTTCAATGACTTCTGCAGGAGCTGCTGGGATGAGGTGGAGACTGCGAAAGTACCGCACTGGGAGGGAGTAGACTAAGGTTTGTGGGCGCCGGAACCATTGGAGATCTGAGCGATATAGAAGTAATAAAGATAAGGTGATTGCTCAAATTAGCCAACTCCTCGCTCTGGTTTGTATATAGGATGGGGCGGGTGAGGTGTATGGGTTAACGAGATCCCTTGTGATACCACAACGGGCCCAATGATACAGAGAGAAATCATATGAAGAACATCGCATACCAGTTTTCCACGAAACGAAACAAACGCACTACCACCCTATAATCCCTTCATAAATCTCATGCATGGAGCAAACGCATTTGTAAATAAACATTCAACTGACAAAAATATAAAATACATACATGTATGTAAATCCTAATCCTCGAATCCTTGCACTGCCATGTCGCACAACAAACTCGTAAATCTGACGCAACTACGCAACTGTCACACAACGCTGACAGTTGACAGTATTTTGCATTTATTACTCTATTTTGACACTCACTTTCAAGCCAGCGCGCAATAGATTGCAGATGAGCTGCGGCGGAAGAGCGCCGGAAAAAAGCGAGTGAGATTATTCAACAAATTGGTTTTTCTCGTTACATTGCAACAGAATTCAGGTTGCTTGCCACCACAAGCAATCGCCGTGTTGTTGCTATGCATAAGAAAGCAAGCAAATAGTAAAATTAGTAAAAAAAAAAAGAATTATTGAATGTTAAAATTTATGCGCAGTTTTCAATTTGTGATGCAGCCACCACGCATTTTTTGTACTTCATGGGTGCATATGGAAATTGGCTCGTACGTATACATATATGAATGCATTTTAGTATGTTAGTTATAGTGCATATGTGCGGTAATACTATGTACATATGCGCGGCGCATATAGTAATTTATGTAGCGCCCCGCTGATTGTTTGATTTGGCTGCGTGGTCTGCTAATGGCTGGCTTGTGGCTGCTGTTGCTGCTTGCCGCTTCGGTTGGAATCGCAATTGGAATTACTGCATTGCCGCCTCATCATTAGCTCCAGCCTCGGTTGGTTGCTCTACATGTGGTTGCATTATGAGGCGGGTAAGGAAAATGCACATACATATGTATGAGGGTATGTAGTCATCGGAGCCCCGATCTTGGTGTTGCTAAGTAGTCGAGATACATACTTGCAGATAATTTGGAGTGGTAATGTTAAGATTTGGTTCAAGCTTTGCCATGATTGCTCCCTCTTTTATATTATTTCTACTAAACATAACGGTCTGGCAGTGTGAACTGAGACCAAAAAACTTATAGTCTATATAGTATGACGATATCTTTATAAAGCCCATTCGTCATTAATGTCTTCTGCTTGGAACTATTTTTTCAAAAGCGCCCAAAGTTTTCTTTTCATTGCTGGATACCAATATTGCCCAGCCTTTGGTTAATCGGCTGCCACCTCGGGACTGACGCTGATAGCACCTTCTCCAGTGACGTCGTCACACTTCACAAAGCCATTGACGTTGGCAGTA
>NW_016195192.1:0-3060 GCF_001687245.7 Rhagoletis zephyria | reverse complement strand
AAAGCACGCGAGTGGTTTCTCCTCTGTGCCAACTGACGCCAACTGTAAACACCCAGTGAAGCCAAGTCCTTCTCCGCCTGATCTTTCCGCTGAACTCGGCCAAAATCGCTAAAGCACAGCGCCAAAAAAGAAGAAGAAGAAGATATCTCTGTAAGTGATCATGGTAAAGTCCTGGAACTTGATATGCTTAAGATATATGAAATCAATCGAGTTATGAAGAAAAATTGGGACTCAAAAGTTTATAGCGGAAAGTGACAGTATCATGAGATACTGTGCAAAATTCAGTGACGCACCAATTCAAGACCACACTGAATCCTATCGCATGATAAAAGATAAATCACTAGATTATTGTTGGGCACGGCTTCAGTCCGCTTATGATATGTTTTTTTGTTCAAAGTTAGATGACAGCCTACGCTAAAACTTTAAGAACTCGGTATAGGGCAAATAGCTTAACGGTCACGATACGAAAACAAACGTATACTGGTTGACAATCAGATTAAAATTTTAATGACTTTGCCAACTATTCAATCCGAGAATAGCGAGCAACTGAACTGGCTTTATCCAAGCCAAAATAAACAAAAACTAGTCGCTCATCAAAATGCTGCGCGAAACAGGTTTTTAACAGGGCTCAAACCGTTGTGGCAGAACCTAACAGGGACACAACTTGCTCTTACTGCAAGTCCCCTCATCGCATAAGAGTCTGCCTACAATTTAAGCGAATTTCGGTACCGAACCGAGTACAATTCGCAAACCAAACCAAGCTCTGCAAAAACTGCCTTGGTAGTACCCACAGCACTAATGAGTGTCCCAGCAAGTGGTCATGTACACATTATCACCAACGGCATCACTCCCTGCTGCGCATGAATTCCAAACCACAATTTCGACACTCCAGTGCGCGAGCGTATGAAACCGCAGCACAACACACTACTGCCCAGTCGACACCTCCCTCTCGACAAGCGCAGTCAAGCTCCAATTCCAGCGAACAACCGTGCTGTTCCAAACAAGAACAAATACAATCATTGCACACCGACAATGGTGGCAAAATTCTCCTTCCAACTTCCATGGTCGCCAGTGTTGCCAGAACTTTTTGGACGAACNCGGCTAAAAACGGCTAAACTGTTTCAACTAAATTTCACATGTTTTATTTAAATAAATCATAAGTAGAAAGACTAGTTCTTCGAGAGAAGTTGCAAATTCATGCTGGAAAAAATTTTGCCAGCAAGAATTTGCAATTAGGAAAAACATGTGATTGATTTTTTTTTTGATTGGATTTTTTGTCGACGATAATTTGAATAAACAGCTTCGTCAAATTTAAAAATTTACAAATTTGAGCGATTTTAAAATGAAAAATTTAATTAAATACTTCTTTACTTAATTAATTTCAATGATTTGAAACGTACTCGGAGTGCAATCTCAACTAGAGTCGATATAGGAAACGCGACAGTTAGTACGGCAAAGAAATTCAAACGTATGTTGAAGAAAGTCGGACCNGTTTTATTTAAATAAATCATAAGTAGAAAGACTAGTTCTTCGAGAGAAGTTGCAAATTCATGCTGGAAAAAATTTTGCCAGCAAGAATTTGCAATTAGGAAAAACATGTGATTGATTTTTTTTTTGATTGGATTTTTTGTCGACGATAATTTGAATAAACAGGTTCGTCAAATTTAAAAATTTACAAACTTGAGCGATTTTAAAATGAAAAATTTAATTAAATACTTCTTTACTTAATTAATTTCAATGATTTGAAACGTACTCGGAGTGCAATCTNCTGAAATAATTTTAAAATTCTATTCAATTTTCTTATGTTTGAAAGGCAACCGTGGACACTAGCCGGCAGGGAAACTTGCAAGTTCCCTCAAATTTGCGTTGTGCAGACATTTGCAAGTTTCTCTACTTGAGAGAGGATTTGGGAGCATTTTTTCTTACTAACTGATATTTTGAGTGATAATTTTCGCTGCATTTTCGACGAACAAACCTATTGCCTTCCCAGAGAGTTTTGCTTTACATAGAAATTTGTGCTCTTTTACCTTCATTTTGACGCATTTCAGTATTGGTTCTTTAAATTCAAGTGAAAACATATACGTATATTTGAATTATAAGAAAGCAATGTAAATGGCAAAATCGGCTAAAAACGGCTAATTCGTTTTTACAAAACGGCTAACAACTCGGCTTCCGGCTAAACCGAAATTTTCCCGGCTGTTTGCTATCGCATCCGGCTAAATCTAGCCGGAAAACGGCTAAGATGGCAACACTGATGGTCGCAGTGGGCACGAGGGGGAATTGTTTCAACTTAGAGCCTTGATCAAGGCTCACAAAGAACTTTCAATTCCTCCAAAGTTCAGAAGCGGTTGAAACTACCATTCGAACATTCCAAGTTGGAAATTTCCGGCATGGGTGGACACGTAGTACAAAGCTCCTCAAAGCTTTGTCTACTAACATTGGTTGCACCCAAAACCATGCAACGGATTAATACACAGGCTGTCGTGTTACCTCAGCTCACGAGGCACATGCCTACATTCACCATTAGCCGTGAAAACTGGCGATTTCAAGATTCTTGAACTTGCTGACCCAAGGTGCCATATACCAGCTCAAACTTATATGGTAATCGGCAACGATATACTTTCACAAATCCTGCTGGAAAGTATACAAAGGATTTGCGACACTATACTTGCGCAAAAAATAGTATTTGGCTGGATTCTCAGTGGTCCAATAACCGAAAGTGTGGTGTCGTATTCGACACAAGTAGAAGAGTGCTCGAATGCAACTCTCATCTCTCAGCTTCGAAAGTTTTGAAAAGAGGGGGAGAATCCAAAACCTCCACATTCACCATTAGCCGTGAAAACTGGCGATTTCAAGATTCTTGAACTTGCTGACCGAAGGTGCCATATACCAGCTCAAACTTATATGGTAATCGGCAGCGAAATACCTTCACAAATCCTGCTGGAAGGTATACAAAGAATTTGCGACACTATACTTGCGCAAAAAATAGTATTTGGCTGGATTCTCAGTGGTCCAATAACCGAAAGTGTGGTGTCGTATTCGACACAAGTAGAAGAGTGC
>NW_016195191.1:0-3060 GCF_001687245.7 Rhagoletis zephyria | reverse complement strand
TTGTTTAAGTACTCAACAAAGTTAGTCCATTTATTTCTCTTGACATCAATACTACTACATACAAATATAATCACAATACATAATTTTAAAAAAATTAATTTTCTGCACTAAATATACATATGTAAGTAAATACGAGTACATCTTAAGAGTGCACAAAAGTATAGATTTTAGCTTCACCATTTATGGCTTATGCATGAATTTGGCTCACTAAATCAGTCAGCACTTGTGCGATTTTGCGTGTAGTTGAAATTATTGAAAAACGTGTGATTAGTAAAACTTAAAACAGTTTCAATGCTGAGCTCGAATATTTTCCGCTAGCTCCCATAATACCAAGATGTCGTTTAACTGATTGGCTTGAAGCGGATTGCCTCCGCATAGTCACGCGCGTCTGAGAAGTTACGCTCTGGTTTGATGCGTATATCATTGGGATCGAGCTGAAATTCACCATTCCATTGTGTGGGCAGCACTGTGGGTTCCCTATTATATTGAAAGTATTCAGAGTCATCGGAGTGATTGCGTTCGGGTTGAATACGTGTCTCTCCACTCTTTGCAAATGTACCATCCCAACTGACCGGCAGGATAATCGGCTCATGGTTGCAGCCATAGAAATTCGATGTGTCGGTAACATTCTGATTGTGACGTCGTACTTTGGAAACATTGTTCGCAGCACCGTTTCCGTACACAAATTTGCCATTCCAACCTTCACATTTGATGGGTATATATTCGCTCTTCTTCGTCAAAGGCATTTTTATGTTTGTATGATTTGGTTATATATGTATGTATATTTATGAATATAGAGGTTTACAATTTAAATTTATGTATCCTTTTTTTTAAATCTTCTAATTGGAGATAGACCTGTTGTTATTTTATCGTTATTATATTTCTTTAAGCGCGCACGTTTTACGAGCTATGTCTACTGCTTGCTTTCTAAGAGCTTACTGTGGAAAACACGCAGTTTACCTATTTTAAAATACGAAATCGCTGTGAAAGTTGTTCGACCAGCATTTAATTGTTTTTTATTAAAATATATTATGGCACTCCGCAAATTGATATTGCCTTGCCTTGGCTGTCTCTAGTTGCCTTCGCCCACACCAAGCCGTGCTCTGTTTTTGCTTCGTTCGTAATTCGTTTGTTTCCAACATCCCACCAAGTTGTCGACCGTTTCGCCATATAAGTTGAAAATCTCGGCACCACGGTACAGCGCGCGGTCGTAAACGCAGGGGCGGTTGTTTTGTATAAAATTGTTGTTTTTGTCAATTGGCGCACGAGCTAAGCAGCGTAATTATGACGTGTGATTCCTCATGGAACATAACTTCCAACGATATACATACATGCATACATACATACGTACATCTCAAATTATGACAAGCCTGACTCATGGCTAAAAGCGCTTAGCTAACAACTTCTCGATTTTTGTCTATTTTTAGTTATGTTGTCACGTTTTTCGACACCTACCTAAGCGCAGTTTATTTATGTACATTAACTTGTTTGCATATTTTGGTTGTTACCCTGCAGGAAACTTTATTAATTTAAAAGTAATTTATAAACTACTTTATTTTCAATGATAACTAATTGAAATTCTCACTATTTTACCTGCAACGAACTCATTTATTTAACATGGCGATGTCCTAGGAAGAAGTCAATTACCTTTTCCTGCATGTATTTTCAACTAATTTAAAATGCATTTGGATTAAACAAACTTTAAGGTAAGTCGTTTTAATTCGCTTTCGTTCTGCACTTCACAGATGCTTTTTCATAATTAAGAAAACCCGAAACTAAATGATTCGCCTAATGAGATTTGAACATGGCACTCATGGCCATGGGCGTAGCCAGGTAGGGGCAGGGCGGTGCTCGAGCGCCCCCCTCCCCTAACTTTCAAATTTCCCTTACGATAGTACCCTGAAATGCCAGTTTAATAGGGTCGAGCATAAAAAGTATCGAAATTCGAAACATTTACTCATTGCATTTGTTTTAAAGCAGTCCATCAATTAGTTGATTTAAAAAAAATCACTTGCTCCGTCAGGGCAACTCCTCAGATCGCCTCAACGTCAGCGCGCCTGCGCGTCTGCTGCGCGTTGCAAANGCTCCGCCAGAATTGCGAAAGATCTCTACGACCGATTTGCATCGACAGCGTTGCCAGTATGAAATCGGAAAATTCAGTAAGCGCAACCACAAATGCACGAAATTTTCTTGTCCAGTTGCATTTGTTCGACTGCTTATCCATATTTGAAAGAAGATATTGCATGAGTTAATGCAAATAAAGGCCGTTTATGCAGATAAGCCAGCCCGTTTTTCACCCGTATTTGACGCACATTGCCTCCGATGGAATTCTGGATAGCGCCTCACAGATGCATACCATCGCACTTCTTTGCATATTTTCAAGTGCTTCAATTGTAGATTTCTTGCCGAGACATGGCCACCACTACCAGTATTCCGATGCCCATACCCGTTAGAGCTGATGTTATTGCAGCGCTGTTTCGGTGTACCTTCCTTTCATATAGGCATGCTGCGATACCATAAGTTTGTTTGCAACTGATTTCCTGAAGACAAATTCAGTCAGTCGCTCCATTATCTTGAGCTGGAAGGTTGATAGGATAACAGGACTAAAATCCTCTGGGTTTGTGTGGAATGTTCTTCCTGCCTTGGGAATGAAAATAACCCTCGACCTTTGCCAAGTCTCTGGAATGTAGTTGAGAGTGAGGACTCTGTTGAAAAGAGCATACAGCCAGTCTGAGCTTATCTCCAGAGATTGCTGTATCTGAATCGGCGAAACACTGTCTGGACCCGCAGATTTGTAAGGTCTGAAGGATCCTATTGGTGCCCGGAAAGTACGTACTCAGAAGGTCCAGGGATTCCTCAGACAAGCGTATATTGAAAATCAAGCGTGCAACTCTCCCCCGCACATTTATTTGAAGGCAGAAAAGGCACCACTTTTGCCGGAGCAGAGCGCAACCTGCTGAGAAAAGAACACGACGCCCTTTTACAACTGCGAAAAGAAAATGAAAAATTTTCAGCGCTAACACAAGGCAGAATAAGTGCAGCCTTTTTCGAGAAAAGAAA
>NW_016195190.1:0-3060 GCF_001687245.7 Rhagoletis zephyria | reverse complement strand
ATGATAAGATGCAACTGCTTGCAATCAGGTAACTGCTGCTGCTGCTGATACAACTTTAGTTGTTGTTGTTGATGTCGCAGTTACCTTCGTGCGCCTGTTGGCACATCTAAGTGCTGTTATTAAATGTAATAATCAGCATGCAATTATTGCTTACAATTTTTGTTGGCAGTCGGAGATTTGCAAGTCTTCCTACTGCGAGCTACGGATGCAAAGCGTAAATCGATTTCAGAAAAATTACGATTACAAAAATTCTCTTAACCTCTACACTTTTTTGCAACCTACTGTGAGCGTCGAAAAGGAGTAGATAAACCCATTTTGCAGATTACTGATAAATTAGTACATTGAAATTTTTTTTAAATTTTCTGCAAGCTTTTAAGTACTTTCAAAGTAAAAAAAGTACTTTCAAAGTTAAGTGAAAAATATCCATTAGCATTTGTTATTCTTGCATTGAAATCAAATTTCGCTTCAACCTGGATATAGCTGTGATAAATGTAGCAAAACCCCTACGCCCCAAAGCAGCTTTAATCAAGGGAGCATACGGAAGTGCTCGGAACTCTAAAGCAGTGTTGGGCAAAAATGTATTTTCGTACTTGTGAAATTTTTATAAAGCTCAAAAGCTCTAGGCACACGCGTACAGAGTAAAAGTTTAACATGGTTTTCGCTGCTCTAAATGGACTATATCACTCTTGCCCAAAACTCTTCCACATACAAAAGGTTTTAGAGCAGCGACGGGCAGAGAGAGCTTTTTCTCTGCACGCGCCTACATAAAATGTATAGAAAGTTTAAAAGAGCTTTAGCCGCGGGCAAGGCGGTGCCCATCACCGTTTTACAGGCCTATTCTGTAAAATAAAGTTCCAGTCAATTTTTAAACCATTTTCGTGTTCTGCGCTTTCTGGTAACCGGTAAATTTTGTTACCAGCTCATATGCAGGTAACAAAATATTGCCGCGTGATGTATGCTACTTAAAAATTTCTACAAAATTTCATAGCTCAATTGCCGAATAAATTAAAACGCTACCAAAGAAAATAAAAGGGAGGTTGCAAGAAATGGTGGCAATTGTTTGTAACACAATTTGCTTGTTACAAAATGTTCGGTAACAAGCAGAATAAGCCTGTTAGAGTTGTCGAAAGCAGTGAAGAGCAGAGGGAGCTTTTATCTATGTACGTCTATGCAGCAGTTTTGCTCTGCATGCGCCTATACAAAATGTATTGAAAGCTTAAAAGAGCTTTGCCCGCGGTCAAGGCAGTGCCCATCAATGGTCTATAGAAATCTTAAAAAAGCTCTAATTTCGGGAAAGGCGATACCCATCACCGTCTATATATTACATAGCAGTCATGACAAAATTTATGCTGCAGGATATTATTATTGGTAGTCTCCTGAAGATAACCAGAGTTTTCCGATCGAAAAATATAGATATTCGAGAATTCTCCAACACTTCTACGAAAAGTTGTTTTTTCCCCATATAAAATACATGGAAAACTTCGAGCGCTTTGAGCGACCTCTTCGATAAAGAATAATGCTAGGGGGTGAGAGCATTAAAATTCCGACTTTACTTTTTTTTTGAGCTCCCTAATGCACATAGGGCGAAAGCTTTTTTTTAATCGTAACTATTTTATATTGACACGCATCTCTTCACTCACTCTCTGTCTCTCCCTCTGGATTAGACGTTGACTATGGTTGCTGTATAGCTTTCTTTAAATAGTATAAGAGCGCGGTTACCCACGAATGTGTACGTAGCGTAGCGTAGAAGTACGTAGAAAGATATCAAGTTTGCTGTTGATAGAAAGAGAGAGAAGCAACGTCTACGTCACGGTCAAGCGCTGTGGTGAGTTTTTGTTAACACGCAGTTCCCATAAGATAGATCGTTTCAGCTGACACGGTCTCCGTTTTTACGTCCGTTGGTAACTGCGCTTTCACTCCTCGTGCTTAGTTGAGTTGTGCCACAGGTAGAAAGTTCTTCCTTGGTTTGTGATTGCATAGAGATTCACAGATGCGTGCAGATAAAGATAATCGGTTTTGTAATCAAAAGAAGTAATAACTGACATATGTAGAGCGTTTTCCTGTATCATCGAGGACATATAGATCCATTTTACCAATCAAGTTATACGAATATCGACCGAGTTACTCGTGAAAGTTGAGTAAATTGTTCTCTATAGCCTAGCTAAACAGAGCTTGTTTAGACTTTTCGTGGCAGCCAAAATTATCGGGCATATTTTCCGAATACAGCAATGAGCACCTCTGGCCTGCATATGAACACTTTAAGAACCATTCCGCAATAACAAATCGATCGTTTCCCTTCTCTCGACGCACAACGTACATCAAAAAAAAGAAAACAGAAAATTTACAACCATAATAAAATTGAGCGATTCTCCGAGACTTGCTGTCGAACTTGAAAGGTGTATAAGTCGACGTTTGCAATTCTTCAACGCCATTATATTAGCGTAATTAAGTACAATGTTAAAACACGAAGTAGGTGTGTCGCAGCCTGTCGAAGCAATCGAAATAGTGAAGTACTACAGTGTAGTAAGTTGTAGAGGCACAGCGTTTAAATTGGAAAAAAAATAGGAATCCACCTTCATGCATACACCGACCGGCGACAAGTGTTTGTGCAACAACACAAGTGGCATGCACTCTAAAAAGGGTAAGCGGCGGCAAGAAAAATGCAATATTTGCAACTGAAGACTGAAGAAATGTGCGAGTAATAAGTAAAGAATTCGTAAAGCAGTCACTTGAGCGTGTTGCAATAAAAGCATAGCTTCAGAAAAAATATACTTTCTTTTTCTCTTTCAAGCAGCCTTTGATGCAATTTTTCAATGTTACATTCTGCAGGCAAACANGTGGAGGGTGTTGCCTGAATGTCAACTTGACGCAACTTGACATTTGACAAAATGATGAACTGCATGCCTGGCAGTCATTACCATCCCACAGCAATACAGTCGCACAGCCACCTCTTGCACTGACTCACCACTGCCAGTTGGTTGTCTCTCTACACACCTCCATCGACTGCTGTCTGCTGCTGCTGCTGCTGCTGCCAACGTTATCGTTGCAGTTTTTTTTTTT
>NW_016195188.1:0-3061 GCF_001687245.7 Rhagoletis zephyria | reverse complement strand
GGATAGTCTTGATCTTTGTTGCGAACCTTGTTGGTGACAGAAGGGACCGAAGGAGATACTCCCAAGTATTCAAGGCCTTCGCTGCATCCCGAGAGCAAACAACTTGGTCCATAAAAAGATTCGAGCTAGTGCGTTAAACGCCATTCTCAGCCCACGTTCGGTATAATATTAAACAAAATTTTGGACCGAAAATCACATGAGATATACAACCAATTGAGCGTGAATTTTTTGTTAAACTAATTAGATTTAAAGCAATATTCAAATAGTGATCGATTTATGCGGCATTATTTTTGAAAGTGGATATTCAAAACGACATACTCATAGAATAAAATAATAATAATAACTAATAAACTGAAGTAAATACTGTACTGATTTTAAATCGAGTACCATCATCTTATAACATAGACTTTAATAGTACGGACTTTACGTCTACCGTTGGCAGAATTTTTTAATAATCGGAATTTACAACTTGGTATTTGAGTCTTTGAACATGGAATTGTTTCCCATTCTAGATGCAACTTATTTGACAGACGAACAGCGACAGATCGAAGGGGAGATATATAACCTATATCCAGCGCCGTTACGATCTTTTTTAGCGGTGCACGGTGCATATTAAACTCAATTTTGGCGTCTTAACGCCTTGCGGGTTCACTAGTCTTTAGCTATTTGTACAACGATTTAGGGGTGGGGGGCGAAGGGCGAGGGGGCGTAAGTTTTGGTCAACCGTGATGTCACTATCCAATCCGACGAAGCACGACGACAGAGTCGAAATTTCTTTCGGCGACCACGCTTCGTCGGACCCGGAGCGATGCGCGAGCTATTTTAGCCGGCAGTTCATACTGCATCCTCCGGTGGACAAAGCCAAGGGTCGAGTGACCAGAAGGCTGCACAAACTGCCATCGGGAAGCCGAAAGCCTCCAAAGGCATGGGTCCCGACGGAATATGCATGCTGATGCTGAAAATTTTGGGTCCTGCAGGGGTAGCGTACCTAACGGAGGTCCTCAATTTGTCTATGGCCACTCTCATCATCCCAGACATCTGGAAGGTCTCCTTTCCCCGGTAGCGAACACACTCGAGGCCTTGCTGCTCCCGTATTTCACAAACCACTTGACCCCAGCGAAGCATCAACATGGTTTCCGTGGTTAAGGAACTGTTAACGTCCCTGTAAGAGAACGATTCTAGTTGCGCTGACACTGTCAGCCACTCCACGCTACTAGAAGATATAGAGGCTTCCTCTCTCCCACAGAGGCTCAAACGGTGGTCGGCAAACTATCTGAGTGGTCGACACTCGTCGGTAATGTTTAGAGACAAATCGAGCAAACTTAGAAAATTAAAACAGGGGGTTCCACAGGGTGGTGTCCTTTCCCCGCTAATGTTTAACTTTTACATTTCAAAGCTCCCTCAACCACCAGAGGGAGTCTCGATTGTCTCTTACGCCGACGATTGCTCGATCATGGTGACTGGGAACGGAATTGATGACCTGTGTTCGAAAGTAAACGGGTATCTCTCTAAACTTTCTCGCTTCTTCACTGCAAAGTGTCTAGCCCTCTCCCCTACAAAATCCTCTGCGACCCTGCGACCCGCTAGGAATTCACGTCGATGACACACCAATTCCGACGGTGAATAATCCCAAAATACTCGGAGTAACATTCGACAGCCTGCTCTCCTTCTCTGCGCAGCAACCGCTATTGTCAATAAAGTACAGAGCCGCAACAAGGTCCTCAAGTCGCTAGCCGGCAGTACTTGGGGCAAAGACAAAGAAACGTTGCTGGCAACATACAAGGCAATAATCCGGCCGGTTTTAAACTACGCAGCACCAGTGTGGTCGCCGGGGACTAGTAGGACGCAGTGGATGAAGCTACAGACGGTACAAAACACATCACTTAGGACAGCGACCGGATGCCTCCTGATGTCACCAGAACACCACCTCCACGATGAGGCGAAAATGCTCCCAAATGCAGTTTCTGATTGGGAGCCACAGATGTGGCCACCCAAATAGACAGCTGCGGACATTGACGCGACGGAGCTCTATCGGGAGACCAGAACAACAATAGCCCAACTTCGTTCTGGCTACTGCAGCAGGCTAAACTCCTACCTGAGTAGGCTAAATGCGGATGTGCCGAATGAATGTCCGGCATGCGGAGAGACCCCTCACGACTCGAAACATCTCTTCGCATGCCCGGAAAACCCCACAACCCTAACGGCGTCGTCCCTATGGACTGACCCCATAGAGGCTGCACGCTTCTTGGGGCTGCCGTTAGTGGAACTCGACGACAACGACTGAGATATCAGCCGATCTGGGCGGGGTTGTTGTAGCCGCTACAACAACAACAAACCGAAATTTTCATACTCCATATCTCTGGAATTAATCATGGTAGAGTTCTGGAACTTGGTATAGAGATATATGAAATCCATCGCATACTCTTGGAGAAAAATTTAAGCTATCGGAAAAGGGGGCGTGGCACCTCCCATACAAACTGAATATTTCATACTGCATATCTCTGGAAGTGTTCATGGTAGAGCACTGGAACTTGGTATTGACGATATGAAATTGATCGCATACTCTTGGAGAATAATGTTAACTATTTCATATTTCATATTCATCTTTATTCAGTCTATGATTTACAATCTTACAGACTAGAAGTAGGCTAAAAAGTATTAACGGTGACTAGTATATGCACAATTACGGTACCTTATCGAAGGCTTTAGAAAAGTCTGTATAAATGGTGTCTACCTGCGATCCCTCTTTGAAGGAAGAAACACAAAATTTTGAAAAAGAAGCTAAATTAGTGACCGTTGAACGACCAGCTACAAAACCATATTGGTGGGGCTCAATCATTCTTTTGGCAAGAAAAGAGAGTTTAAAATTTATCACTTTTTCGAATAGCTTTGAGCAGATAGACAGTTTCGAAATAGGCCTATAATTTGTGATATCGTTTCTATTTCCAGATTTAAAGACTGGGGTTATAGAGGCCATTTTCCATCTGTTAATAAATAATCCAGTCGAAAATGATACGTTGAATATATGACATAAAGGAATACATAATGATAGACTACATCG
>NW_016195187.1:0-3061 GCF_001687245.7 Rhagoletis zephyria | reverse complement strand
ATAGCATGTATTTAGGCGCCTGGTGTTAGCAGACGCGCCTAAACACAGGTACTTTTGAAAGTAACGATTAATAAAAAAACATGAAACAAAAATATACAAAAACAATTTTTCTAAACATGTTTATTCTACTCTATAAAGAAATGGCGAATGGAGAATTTTTTGACATTTTTTTCGCAATTTACTAGAAATTTTGAGGGTGTACGAGTCAAACGGATCTCAGAGTCGGATTCAGCGGGTCGAAATACATGTTGGTAGGTGGGTCTGGTTAAAAACATACATCCCTTTTTTCCGGTGTTGTTATTATTGCACTTAAAATGTTTTTATAAGAGCAGCAAAGCATTCAAAGCGAAGTCTTCTAAGCTTGACCTGCAGTTTTTACATACAAAACCTACTGATGAAAAACATATTTCGGCATCAACACTTTTAGGCTGAACTGCCAAAAGGTAGACATAATCTATTTGAAGATAATGACTCCTATCTGCTCCATTACAAAATATTTGAACTTCTTTTACCAGCACGTTTCTCGTTTTTCGATTTGAGGAAGTTTTGAGTTTGATTGATCTAAAAAATGATCTAACTTTTCCTTAAAACTCTCTGTTTCGTTCTCATTAGCTACGCTATGAGTAAATTCATTGAAATCTTCTTCAAAAAAGGCTCAGACTGCAACTTAAATGTACAGTTTCAAGCTTTTTGTTAATTGCAGTCAAAACGGCATTTTACAAAAATCATACTTCAAAATTCATAAACAAATTCTTACTATCAATTCGATATTTCAAAGTTTTCGGGATCCCGGGATTAAGGCAAGCAAATCCCGGGATTTCCGGGACGTCAAAAACACCAAGATCCCGGGATTCCAGGATCCCGGGATCCCGGGATTGGCATCCCTAGTATGTATGTATCATCCCCGAAAGTTCAACTTTCTTGACTTGAGAAACAATATGTACTGACTGAAACGAGTTGTTAATTTTTCCTTGAGCTGGAAATAGCCCGGCTAACATGCATTGTATACCCTCGAGCTATACATTTGTAAATATGAAACTCAGTTAGGATCATTGAAAAACCTACTAATTCAATATTTGGAACAAATAATTATAAGTATGTACACTGCATTTGGAAGACTTCCACGTCTCGCCTTCAGTCTTTAATAATACAGATTGCTGCCCAATGATAATTTTACTAGGATTTATGTAGATTGGCGTTATTGAATCCGTTCGTAATAAGTTTTCGTATAATTTTTTCCACAACAAATATCCGTAGATGGAACAGAGTTATCTTTATAAAAATGTATGCATGTGTTTTAAGACAAATATATATGTACATACCAGTACATACATGTGTATATATATATTGACCTGTCTGTATTTACTCTACCTTTCCATTTATCGCTTCCAAAATATCTCCTTAAACAGCTAAACCAACTTTTATAAATTCACTCACGTATTTGTCTTTTCTTAAATCTTTCAGGTAAGAACTGCTACGAGCAACAATAAAAGATAATTTCAATGCGGTAAGATTTCCTTATGAACACCACTTGTCATTTATTTGAATTAGTCATCAGAGAACATACATATGTATGTAAAAAAAACTACAAAGAAAAATAATTCATACATACATTTGTACATATGTATCTACATATATGTAGAAAAGTTAGTGGGCAAATAAAGTGCGGTCAAGCACGATTTTTGATCGGCTTACAAATTTCGAATTCAACACATATGTATGCATGCATAAAAAATAAATATTCATACCTAATCGTAATTGCCTACCGGCATCGTACATGCTTATGAATTTTGCACAACAAGAATTTGCCATTATCTGAAACAAGGTGTGTCACCACGCAATTCCTTTTAAAGTCGCTGACGTTAACACGGAAAATCTTTACTATGAATTCGAGCATACATATGTATACGTGCTAGGTTGAGTAAGACCATACGTATTTGTATAAAAAATTGCTCACAGTTCAGTAGAGCTGCCAATTCATTTACAAGTGACCGATGACGGATAGTCATTGACGTTGCCAAGATAATTCCATTGCAATGCGATAAAATAGTTTGAATACTTGCCAATACAAATATAGGCAGATAAAAGTTAGCTGAATAGCTGCAAAATGCATTAAGATGCACATAGAGTGGCGCACATATTTATGAATGAAGTAATTACAGTTGTAATACATTTTTCTTCTCTTAGCTATACCAGTACATGCTACATACATATATGTATAAGGGATGGATTTTCCAAAACTCCCGGGATTTTCGGGATTTGTAATTTACAATAATGGCAATAATAGAAATGCAGCAATTTTCTCTCTGACGTCAGGATTTTTCAAAGGACTTTGAAAATTGAATAATATGTGTAATTCAGAAAATGGTTTAAAAAATTTAGTGCAATGTACTTAGGAAAACAGTATGGGTATCAAATTATAGAAAAAATTCTGTAGAGAAAGAACAGACTAGCTTTTTGGTGCATAAGGTATTGAAAATGTCCTTAAAATTGTATCCTTGAATATCCTTGAAATTTTGCAATATTTATTTTGAAAAAATTATATGTTAAGGACTAATATAAACTCGACAACCTCCAAGAATATAGTCCTTCTAACTTTATTAGCTTAAAATCAGTATCTATTCGTACTTGTGAATCCAACAAATTTTAATTTGTTTAAATCTTACAGTATTTTCTCTTACATTTAATAACCGTTTTTATTCTAAATTGCGCCGAATTTTTTAAATAATTTTAAGAATTTATCATATCTTTGAAATTATAAAGCTCTAATAAAACAAATCTAAAACTAAAAAAGCAGTTTTACTATATTTGGCCCATAGTGTCGTGAGTATATTCATTGCTTGTTGTGTTTTGAAACTTTTTTGTTTCAAACTGTTTCAATCTTTTTACTCAGAATTTTTAGAAAAATCCTAGGTACGCAATTTTATAAGTATAGCCCGTTAAATTACAGGAGAATAAAGCGCAAATTTCAAGCGACTAAAAGTAACGTTGATTTTTTATAATTTTTTTTGCTTTTCTTCCATACAAAGTATGTTCGACAATTTGTTTATATGGAAGAAAA
>NW_016195186.1:0-3061 GCF_001687245.7 Rhagoletis zephyria | reverse complement strand
CTCTCATCTCATCAGTTTTCAATCATTACTGCTGAATAATTGATCAAAAGCCATTAGTGAAAAAGTGTGTGTGTGCTTTTCTAAAATAAACAGCCTACTTCGCTACTGTCATTAAAAAAATTTTGTGTATTTTTTCTGATCAGATCCTTTTTGTCCAGACGGTAGAATAAAAAAGCTCATATTTTTCTCACTACAAAAGTTTCTGCAAATCAATATCAATATCAGTAGTTTGGACATATGGAGAAAATCGTCTCTTTTTAGTAGAGTAGCAATCGATCACTCACTGACTCAGTTAGCAAATTTTTTCTGACTAGACTCGGCCCAATTTTGCCTTTTTCACTTTTTCACTCAATAGATCAAACGCTGTGAGCAACAACTACTCCTCTTTAGCAAATTGATTTATGATGCATTCAAATTGAGTTTCTGTGTGAGTTTGGCACACAAATTAATTCACTTACAAACCCTCTTTTATAAAGAAAAATATTATTTGCATTTACAATTGAAAAATTCCAAGTTTGAAGGAGCCTACTTTTTCTTTGTAATTTTTGAGTAATCGGTCTTGCTCAAATACGATACCAGAACTTAGCATATTTAGCTTTTTACGCCTTTTAAAAAGCACCGTTTGTTTGATAAACCTTTTTTAGAGTAAAAAAAAGTAGCACTATTCCTNGGTCTTGCTCAAATACGATACCAGAACTTAGCATATTTAGCTTTTTACGCCTTTTAAAAAGCACCGTTTGTTTGATAAACCTTTTTTAGAGTAAAAAAAAGTAGCACTATTCCTACCCACAACAAGCACTAAATTGGTCCAATCAACGAGCACTCATTCTCTCCTTTTCTTTCTTTTTCTTCTTACACGATGATCTATTGACAGTGTGTGGTGTACCGCAAGAGGTTCCCCTGATGGCTCATTAATTTATAGACAATTGTTTGCCGAGGCAAGAGCAACACAGCACCAGAACCAGCACTAGCTGGTTTGTTTGCATGTTGTCATGTCTCGTGCAACCAAACAACAGTGTCTGCCGGTGCTGCAAACAAACGGCAACAACAACTTTTCGGCAGCTTCTCTAGCACTGGAAATTGCAAATTGTTCGCAGAATTTTATTCTATTTTCCTTTTTCCTGCTAATATTTACCAGTTTTTTTGCAAGAATATTATTTCTTGTTTTAGTGAGACAGTTCCCGTGCAACGGGTTCGTTTTTGGATAAGCTTTCTCACTGTGAAACACTAAATTACTGACACATTTTAGGGCATTTTATTTAATGTGAAAGCTAGCTAAATTGGGCAATTTAAATAAAAAGTTGTTTGTTTATTTACATTGCATAAGTTTTGCAAGATTTTAAATTGTTTTAGATTACTGCTGCCCTTTTTTCTGTTGCCAGAAGGCAAAAATGATCGCGTTGACATTCAAAATCGCAAAGTTTGGCTACCCCGCACAAGCACATTAGCACCACACCAACTAATGCCGCCTAATTGCCGTGTGTGTGCTTTGTGGTTGACCGTCATTTTCACGCCATCCTCATCCTGTACATGAGGATAACGGGCGGAAAATATGTGCTCTAATGCAACTCATCAGCGACTAATCACCCTGTACATACTGTGGTACAGTGCTACGCTTGCGGCGTCATCTGCACCATCACTACGACGGGTTGGCGATCCGCGGTAGATGATAATCCGCGCGAAGCTTTGCAGAGCAGTGCTAAAATGCAGAGTGAAAGTGCAGCAACGCAAAAGTGCTCTTTTGCCCGTGATCTTTAATTTCATTCAGAAAAAAACTAGAGATGATAAAGAAGAAGAGGGAAGAAAAGAAAGAAAAGTAGAAATGCTAGAGCAGCAACAACTGTACAAAAAAAGTTTTGCATAAATGTCGGAAGGATAGAGTCTTCTGCAGGTCAAGCAGACACACACACTCGCACACGATTCTAACCCTTTCCCACTGCCCACCTAGAAAAGGAGAGGCGATTATGGTGATTAGCAGCACACTGATTAGCCTCTAGTCACACAGACAGACTGGTAGATCACAACACAGAGAGTTTGCCTAGGCACTTTGCATTCAGCGGCAGACTAGGCTTCCTTTACAGTTGATTTTTCAATAAACAAAAAAAGTAAATCCACCAGCTACACTGTAGCTCCTTTCACTGTTTGGCTGGCTAGTTGCTGCTGCATAAAACGCAGAATTTAATTAACCTCTTTCTTCTTTTTCTTTGTTTGCCTATTACTACTACTACTACTACGGTTGCCGCTGTGTCGTGAATGGCGGCCACGATGCAGAGAAAAAACTGCAAAAAAACTGTGACTGCCGGTTGGCTGGCACCACCACCATCTCCACAAACTGATTACCAATTCATCGACACTCTCTGTGTGAGCAGACAATTGCCGCGCTCGACCATTATCCCATCGTTCATAAATGCGATGCATTGCATCCATCCCATGGATGATGTCTTTATATTCACACAGGCTCACACTCTCTTTGCTCAATGGCAACTCCATTTCGTTTTTTTTTCTTTTCTCTGTTCATCCTTTTTCACCCGTCCGATGATTGATTTCACGTTCAGTTTTGCAGCCGGCAAAGTGGTGGTAGTGATAGTAGTGGTGATGTCTTCTCTGTCTCTGTGTGTGATGATCACTCGCCTGTCAGTGCGCTATGTGTCTCTGTGTGGTGGATGGTGCAGTTCGGAAATGATCGGTACCACTACTATCACCACCATCACCACTACCAGCAACACAATCACCAAACCGTGGTGGCGATTAGCGGAAGATTAGCAGCGTCTCTGAGCGGCTCGCTGAAATGATGTGAATGGATGCGCAACGGATGCTGAACCATCGGTGACAGTGTGCGAGAGAGAGAGAGAGAGAGAAAGAGAGGGACATAGTGTACGGCTACTTTATCCTCTTCTCTGTCTTCTTTTTCTTCTCATCAACTTGCCAGTAATAATCGGGCTTGCGCTTACGATCAACTGCTACATCACACTGTTCCGGACACACTACGGTGAGCTGTGTGCTGCAGTGTTGCAGCGATGCTTACTTGCAACGGCGGCAACGGCGGACACGAGTGGAAATT
>NW_016195185.1:0-3061 GCF_001687245.7 Rhagoletis zephyria | reverse complement strand
TTTTTTTTTTAATATTTGAGAAGCTCTAGCAAGGAGCAAAAGGTGGTAGAACCCCCTTCCACTTAGGCTGTGATTAAAGCTAAAAATCTCGAATACTATCCTTGCCAATTCCTGCACCTTCTTATAGTCATTTGTTGAACAGGAATAACTGATTTTGGGAAGTTTGAGTACCTATCGCAATTAAGCAAAAGGTGATATAACCTTAGGCTTAAATTAAGGCTTGGACTTCTGACTTCAATCCCTGAAAATACCATTCCTGCACCTTGACCCTAAGGTCACCTATAGTCATTTATTGAACAGCTAACACTGATTTTTACACCAATATTTTCAATTGCATAATTTTCCAGTATTTTTTTTTTATTGTTGGGCGATAAAAAGTAAATGAGTATAGGTGACCATCAGTGCAAGGTGCAGGAATAGTATTTTCAGGGATAGTAGTCTGTACTTCTGGCTTTAATTTAAGCCTAAGTAGAAGGTTCTCTCACCTCTCGTTTCCTCAGAGGTTCTAAAATATTGCAAAAAACGCGATTTTTTGACATTTTCACCACATTTTTCAAAAAATCTGGAGCTGATGGAAGCTTTATACTTACGGATTCTTAATCAGCCCAAAAAGCCTATCAAAAACAGCTTTAATATTTGCCGCATAAAAATCGGTGTTGTTCTGTATTGCCTAAACTAATTATATAAAGAGAAGCTCCTTATTTTTATAAGAGGTGATCTCGCGAACGGCTGTACCGATTTTTTTAAATTTTGGACACCTACTGCAAACTTTCGATATATTAAGGAAGCGTGGCATCAACCATACATTATCGAATTTTTCATACCGTATACCTCTGGAAGTATTTGTGGTAGAGTCCTGGAAATTGGTATAGAGATTTTGGGGCTGCTAGAAAAGAGGGCGTGGCGCTTTTCAAACATATTGAAACTTTTGCCTATCTGTAAGTATATACACCCAGAATACAGTGTATTTTTTCTCTTTCATAATAAATCTTTTTGTTAATTTTTTACAGAAATATTATTCATTTATATGGCACCAAAACTTTGAGTATGCAGTTTTGTAATTCACTCAATTTCAGTATCATAAAGTGCAAGTTTTAAATGGCTATAAGTTACCGTTGATTTTTGAGAATTTGTTTCGCTGATGATGTTGCGCATTTTCTCCGTATAACGAAGGCGTGATAGTTTTTTTTTTTGGGAAAGAATGCCGAAGAGTGTCAGTATATAAAAGACGTATTCTGGTGGCTTACGTCCTCCTAAACGACCGAAACGATTTTAATGATACTTTTTAATGATAATTTTAGTGGCGCTGGAGCCGAGTTATTGCTAAAAATCGTTGGTTCGGAGGCACCAGGGATCAAAGTAAAATTACTCCCGTTAAATCAATCATCAGAACCATTGCGGTCCTTGCTTTACGGTGACTAACCAATGATACTTACCAGTTTGGAAATCGCCACCAACTACACTATATAGATTCAAGGACGATTCACTATCGAGCCACAAGGACGTCTTCCTGGTATAACGCTTTCGTCAGGTTATTTAAGACGGCAGTGGAGGATATGCCTATCGACCACAAAACCAAACGTGAACGTGAATTTCTGGCGAAAACGTTGGACCAAATGTTTCAATAAAAAAATTAATTTTGGGTGGGACGAAGTTCGCCGGGTCTGCTAGTTAATTTATAATTTATTGAGTTTCTATGCAAATTTAGTGCTTGGATATGTCTCAACCGTTGAGGTCTTTCCTCAAAAATTACAGTTCACTGATGATATTAACACTAAAATATAATTTATCGATTATCGATTCACAGAAACAAAGCAGGGTTTGAATTGCTGACTGCAAAATAGCATAAGCAACACTTTTTTGCTTTTTAAAGCAAGCAGCTCTTGATCATTTTCAATTCATTTGCAATTGCTTATCTACTACTAACACAAATAAATCAGCAAAAGCGAAAACGTAAAATTAAATCATTTGCTTCAGCTTACAGAGCAGTTCGTTTTTGCTCACACAGCCAGCCGAAGCAACCAGTTTAGAAAAATTCGCTGTTGCTGCAAGCAGTAATCATCAATTGTCACGTTTAGGTATGCAGAGCGCAATTTGAAAGCTCCAACGGTGACAATTGCTATTATTTTTGTGATGACCTATTGAGTACGTGACAACGCTAAAACATGTTAATATTTTCAATTTTATTAATTTTGCAGAAAAAGTTGCAAATTTTACTAAATGAAAAGTGTGAAACCATTTTATTTGCCAAAATAGGTGTGTTAAAAAGTTATTATATGCGTATGCATATCATAATAGTATCCATTGCAGAACATTATTCATGGAGTAAATAATTATTATGTACGCGGCTATTGTTGTGTAGCAAGAAGTAATTATACAGAGAGGAAGAGTTCTGAGGGAACTCCGAGACAAACGTTTTTTTGCACAGTTTTTACACGTTTGCAGTTCGGGGTGGTCTTCACAAAACTGCAGCTGCTTTTGTGTGGTACGTTCATATGTTAGTACACGAATACATAACAAAATCCTTACTAATATTATAAATCCGAAAGTGAGTTTGTTTGTTGCTACGCTTTAACTACTCAACCTATATTCATGAAGTTTTGTACGCTCCTGTATTTGTAAACAAATAAACATTTAATCTCGATTAGACAAGAGGGCGTGGCACCACCCATACAAACGGAATTTTTCATACTGGAATTATTTTTGGTAGATTACTGGAACTTGGTATGGAGATATATAAAATCATTATCTACTCATACATGAGGGCTGTCACCTTTTTCAAAAAAAATGTGTGTGTAAAACCGTACACATGATAGAAGTGAAACTTCTTAAAAAAGGTGTAAGTACCAGGTACCTACTCACGAAATTGGATGTGTGAACATATGTTTACGGTTCGGCAAACCATTTGGCGATTGAGTTACATACATAGGTTTGGTTAGAAATCAAACAATTTTCTGAAATACATGATGCTTTCCATTCCCAGACAACCGGTCAAGTACGAGCATGATTTTCAATTTCGACCAAACTCAAATGCATTGTTTGTTGGTCCAAATAATGAGAC
>NW_016195183.1:0-3061 GCF_001687245.7 Rhagoletis zephyria | reverse complement strand
ATTTTCTAGCAAGTAATTTTTCTACTTCTACAATACGATCTTTCTTCTCCCATAACCTATTGCAAGAGGTGATACGCAGTGGACTTTATATAAAAACTGGAACAGTTCTTTATTGAATGGAAATTTACAACGTAATGAAAAAAAATTATTTTCTCCAATTGAAAGACTACTGATAGTTCAATAAAAGCTTCTTTGAGTAGATCGAACTATAACTAGAAAAGTATAAATATTACAAGTACATTGAAATTGATAAGTATATCCAACACCCTTCCTCAATTGAGAAGTACTCCAGCAGCTGAACGTAGTTTGATTAACTTAACCGCTGGTAAAGGCTTTGTTAACATGTCGGCCATCATATTCTCGCTTGGACAATAAATACATTTGACATCGCTTTTACTGATATGATCTTTGACGAAATAGATTTTAGTATCAATGTGCTTGGTCCGACAACTAAACTTCTCCTCTTTGATTAAATTTAAANGCAACGTTCACGCCCGACATTTTCCTCAAAATGAATTGTCATAACTATTGTCAGGACGCCTATGCCGAGGAGACAATTATCAGCAAACAACTTTATTGTCTTGACAGCATTGTCTAATGTAAACGCGCTGTAAGTGCAATCGATTTTTTTTTAACATGCTGCATTAGCCCAGTCAAGTTAGCTCAATAAATAGAAACAAGCTGACAATAATTCGCATAAAGCTGAAAATTTGCACAATTGTTGCGAATACCATTATTTATGAAAGGTGTGTTCTCCATAACATGCAAAACATAAATTTGTATGGAAACTTTTTGTATGTATCTCTACTTATGTAAGTGCTCATAACCTCTACAATTATTACTCAATTTAGATGAGCAGGGCTTTATCGTATTTATTAAAGATCGTGCTTTGGCGTGCAAGAAACCAAAAGTTAACAAATTCTTTGATATTGGCATTTTTACCGTAAGTAAGTACTTTAAATTTTTTTTTTAATTATGCAAAATTGTCGCTGAGTTAATCCTAAACAACTAATTTGGTTAGAAAATATCGTATACTGGAATACAGTAAATTTAAGAAGCTTCACTACTGTGAAAAGAAATTTAAGATACGCCAGCTATATAAAAAAAATATGCAATTAAGTGAGTGGACTTTTTCACATCTCTAAAAATTAAAATTTGGCTATAACTCAAAACCTATTATAGTTTATAATATTTTAACTTCATATTTAGATTCATCGGAAAATTTTACATATAAAGTAATGGTGTAGTGCTACACTGAGAAAGAGGATTAGTTTCGACAACCAAAGATATCTAGCTCCCGAATTTTGACAATATGTATAAACAAATTTGTTACTCATACGTCGCGTACACCTATTCAATATTCAGCTTAAAACCAAAAATGGTTGCACCTAATCACGTATATCTTACGATCCAATTCAGCACTCTTAAAATTAGATACGTCAATTTAAAGCTAACAAAATTCTCCATTCGCTGCCATTAGACATCATTGAGAGTTTTACTGTATCGACAGATTATGTCGAACTCGCATTCGCTAATCTGAAAAATAGTAAAATAAATATTTTTTTAACTACATTCAAGTTTATTATCGATCCCAATAGCTAAACTATTTTGGATCCTTGGAAATTATATTCAATTGTTCCTATTCATAAATCAGGCAGTCGCAATAATATATGCAATTACAGACCCAAACAACAACAAAACAAAGTACTCTTTCAAAGCTGTTTTATTTTGTGCTTAGAAGAAAAATTTTTAATCATGTATAAATAATAAAATTGTTTATGCATTTGAAGATTAAGCCCAACTTGGTGTTATCTATACAGATTTTTTAAAACGCTTCGACAAGGTTGATCATACTTTTCTTATGAATAAACTCTTCGCCATCGGGGTTAAAGCAACGCTCTCAAAATTTTTCAGTAGTTTTTTAACTGGGAGGAAGGTTTTTGTAAAAATGGGTACAATTATCCGTAATAGTAAACGCGTAGTCTGGCATGCTTCAGAAGACACACTACGTTATACTGTTGTTTCTCATTTTTATTAATGATTTACCAAATCAATTTCTTAAATCGAAATGTTCAATGTTGGCGGATGATGTGAAGTTGTTCTTGAGAATCTGTAACGCGACTGATTGCAGTAATCATCAAATTGACCTTGAAAACTTTCACTCGTGGTGCACAGTGAATAATTTATATTTAAACGTTCAAAAATGTTGTATTGTGTCGTAGTCGAGGAGGACTAGTCCCTACACTTTCAATTACAATCGGGAGGGAAGTAAACTTTTGTGGAGCATGTGGACCATATTGTGTCTAAAGCATTTACAATGATTGGGTTTATTCGTAGGAACTCTGAAGATTTATTTGATCCAATGACATAAAAATCGCTGTATGTTTCGTTTGAACGTATTCTCCTAGATTATTGTTGTATAATTTGGAACGCTTACTACCAAACTCATTCAAATAAAATAGAAAGGTGCAAAGAACTTTCACTAAGTTTGCATTATCGAAACTTCATTGGCCAAATGGTTGTCCGATTATTTGGGTAGGCGTAAACTGTTAGCTGTTACAGAGCTAATCTGATAGAAGAAGTTAATTCTTAATAATGTCTATATACAATGTCCTTAATGGTTTAGTAGATTGTAGTGATATTTACGATTTGCTAAACCTCCATTATCCTAAACGTGAATTGAGGCAGGTTAGAATTTTTACGGTCATTGTACATCTTCTCGTGCTTATGGCGTAAAGTGATAGATAATGGGAAAGGGGCGTGGCACCGCCCATACAAACTGAAATTCTTATATCGCTTATCTCTGGAACCGCTTATGCTAACGTCCCGAAAATTGACACAGCAACATATGTTGTCAATACCCTACTTACGGTGAATAGTGATCGACTTGGGAGGCGTAGCACAGCCCACACAAACTGAAATTCTCATATCGGTTATCTCTGCAACCACTTATTGTAAGGTAATGGAATTTATACACCTATATTTATACACAGCAATGGGTTGTGCGCTGGGCTTGGATGAGACCCCCCCTTATGATGACGACCACGGCAAATGTTTAAAG
>NW_016195182.1:0-3062 GCF_001687245.7 Rhagoletis zephyria | reverse complement strand
ATTCGTTTAAAGGACTTTGAAATTTCAAAAATATGATAAATTCAAAAAATTCTTATAAAAATCAGTGTCATGTAGAATATTAATTAAATTTTTTTTGACCTAATAAAGATTTTTAGGAAGAAATTCGAGCGTCTTGTTTATGTATATTATTTCTTAACATATAATTTTTTGAAAAATAAATATTGCAAATTTTCAAGGATTTTCATTCGTCCTTATGTACAACAAAACTTTATCTCTTTCAATTCTACAGAATTTTCTCTTTTTTTGTTATCCACAGTGTTACAGCCTGATTCTGTGCACTTGATAAATAATTTTTTTTTTATTGTAAATTTTTTATTGTTTATCAAGAATTGGAATTCTAGCAAAAGATCAAAAGCTTGTTTCTTGATAAATTATCAAGATTGAAAATGCTATTGACAAGCGTTTACAAATTGAAATTTCATATGAAAATTATAAATTTTGTATATTAAAAAATTTCTTTCTATCATTTTAATACTGAATATGCCCGAATTTGAACCTGCGTCACACAGAATTTATAGCCGACATCTCTACCTACGCGGCTACGGCAGTTAAAAGCATTTTTTGCTTCATATATTTCGTATGTGACAATGAAATCAGTTCCCCTCACGTGGAAATCGTAGAGCTTTTCATTTTATAAGTACTGACACAGAATGCTATGGGAGCTTTTACTTTATAAAAATCTTGATGAAATTTCTTTACAAATAATTTATCAAGAAAACACAGGATTGGGCGGTTAGTCTACATTGCACTGAAGTTTTTAAATAATTTTTTGAGTTAATGATATTTTTGAAATTGCAAAATCCTTTAAACAAAAATCCTGATGTCAGAGAGAAAAAATAAATATGCAGTCTTACTATATTTTTCTCATAGTATCGGGAATATGTTGATTTTTTTTTGGCTGTAAAATTGTGTATTCCACCAAAGAGTCCTTGGCAGCACATGGAGTTCGATTTTTCAGATTCAAGGGAAAACTGTAAAATTAAATGACTTTCTCATTAATGCTAATGCTTTTGACCATATTATTATCAATTCGCGACTGAGTAACTGAGCAGCAAATGTTTATAGTGTGTATATTAATTCTGTATTCGAGAGAAATTTTTGTATTATTGTATTTTGGTATCAAGTTTCTTTTCCGCGCCGTACAGTTTCAATATCCGTCTTGTAAAATCTGCATCGCTACTGCGAGTTAGTACCTAGTTTAGTCAGGTGATAGTTCAGCCTGCAGTGCCCTGTAATTCGTAAGCTCTTCGTTTTAGGTTATACTATATTCCTAAAAATGATTTAGAAATGATCTAGACCTGGTACATTGTCCTAGTAGCGATTTCTTTGAGCTTCATCCTTTTGCCTGACCAGGGTAGATAGCTTTCCTATGCCACGGAAGGGCTGTGGGCCGATGAAAGTGGAAGATGCTCCTTTCTCTGCAGGTTTTTTCGCCATCTCATTGCCTTTAATACGAAAGTATCTCGGAATCCAGAGAAGCCTAACTCGATTGCTCTGGCCAAGAGCGTTCAGCTTATCAAGGCACTCCATATTTATATTCAAACGAAAACAATGTCGTAAATTTGCTGAAAATTTGGAAACACTTGGATTTACTTTAAACTTGCCTGATTTCTTCTTAGCTATATAAAAGATTCGTAAAGTGTTGAAAAAAAGTATAAATGATTTACTTACATACTCACATATGTACATACATTCGTTCCTCAAGTTAACATGTTTTGGTTTTCTATGTTATTAAACAGCAAAGCAACTAAGTAAGAAATTCTTGTTAAAAATATAAATTACCAGCGTCGCAACCAAATTAGGTTGTGCATTCAAACAATACGTTTGCATTAGNAAGTAAAATAAAATTTTGTACAAATAAATAATAAAAAAAAAAATCAAGTTGTAATAAATGCTAGATTTTCTAAAATAAAGTGTCGGTCAGGTTTTTCAGTTCCAACCGAACCAAGCCACACACCGAAGAAGACAAGATTAAATACAAATTCTAATCCATTTTAGCACAATCCCTATTGGCCAGTAGAGGTGTATCGACATCATCTAGCCTACTTGTAGGCGCCAAGCCGCTGGGCCCAGCAGCAACTGCTGAATGTTCTCTGTCCAAAAAATCATTTATGCTGTTGTCCTTTTCAGGATTTGGCAATTCGCTGGCCAAGTGAAAAATGACGCGTTTAAATATGAACTCTGAGAGATTGCTGCGTAGAAAAAATAAGAACATCCAATTCGAGAAATTGCACTTTTCAACAACAGCCGCCAATTCTTGGTAATCGATGCGTCCAGACTTTGCAAAGTGTGAGAAGGTGAATTTGGTAAAACGAACGCTGAAAAATTAAAGAAAGCGGAGAAGTAAAATACATACATTATATCACAAAGAACGAATCGTATGGAATATGTATGTATGCAAAAAAATATCAGGCAAACGTGAAATAGCGACTTAATGAATATTTGAACATGAGAGACTTAATGTGTTCTATCAACGCATAATCCATTATTACTCGTTTAGTGGAACGCACTAGACAAGCAGTTCGAGACCAAATTGTCTCTGCCCCCGCCGCGGTCAGGCTAAGAATCGTAGGATATAAGTTGTTTTCTAACTACTGGCATTCGGAATTCTATAAAGATTTGAATTCATCCTGACCTTTACTGACCATTGCATACCGCTGCTGGCTGGGCCGAAAGGGAACTTTCATTTTCCTGCAAGCGAAGATTGTGCGGGGTGCCATCTTTACAATCGAGGCTTACTGAACTTGATGTACTTTTCAGCGAACGACTAATTAGACTGAGGTCGACACAGTACCGAACCTCTTTTATTTCGAACAAAATACAGTATACTGGTATTCTCATCCTGACGGAAGAATCTACCAACACTAACCCCGTAAATTTATTCTCGGATGGATCAGAGTTGGATAGAAGGGTAGGGGGTGTCGTTGGCGAGAAACTCCCCATCATCCTGAAGTTTAAGCTACCAAATAATCGCAGTATTTTCCAGGCATTTATAGCCGCCATAAAAGAAGAATGTATGCATCTATTCTAATAGCCAGGCG
>NW_016195181.1:0-3062 GCF_001687245.7 Rhagoletis zephyria | reverse complement strand
GTTTTGGTTAAACATGAACAATTAACAGCTACGCGAACGAACCTACTGTCATTGCAGTAACGATACCCCGCAGTGACACTGCAGTGTTTGTTTTGATGGCAAGCAGGGCAGGCACTGAATTTCACTTCATTTACTGTAACGAGAATTTGCTTAATTACTGTATTTCTTATACTGTACAGTAGTGTTCAGTCACAGCAAAACCATTTGCGCACACCTCTTATACATAAAAAATATCGTCGTTTAAACTGACATTTTTAGCCAAAAATTGGATTAGCTCGCCGAAGCTGTTAAGTCAAGCCTTATCCATTTGTCCTGAAATATACTATCCAGAAAAGCGATTGCTTTATAAAAGAGAGAACCATTTTGAAATATGAGTGTTTTTGATTTCTACAAAATAATTTATGTAACCTCATGTAAAATTTAACCTTATGTAATTTATGTAATACGCTTTTTCGGATTGTTGATATGCGCTTTTGTATTTCAAACGACGATAGGTATGTATATCTGTATATTTAAGTTACACATTGGTTACGTGTTTTATCTTAATTCAAGAGGTTATTCAAAAACCGAAAACCAATTTGAACTACTGTGAATATTCACAGGACTATTGTATGCTTAATACAATGGGAATTGAGCAAGGCAGTTGTTCACGTCACATATGAAAATTCAAGGGAGGGTAGCTCTATGCAGAAAGAGACAAACTAAATCAGTCATGTATTTGAGTATCTCAAATCTTCCAGTCCAGACCATACATCAAACTAAATTCTAAACATTGCAGTAAAACTCAAATTATTAAAAGAGTTGTTTCTGAAAAGGCTTTATACCTTAACTACGTGTAGTAGGGTTGCCATATGTTTAAAAAATCTAATCCAATTTTAATTAAAGGAATTATGTAAGTGAATAAGGTATTACCATATGGGTTTTGAGAAAAAAGAGGTTTAAGAAGGTAATAGTTTGAAATTATTTTGGAAAGGGTTGCCACCTGTTTGAAAAGTTGAATTACATTTGTTTATACTCAAGTTATATGAAATATTAAAAATGGTTGTAAAATTAAAGCATTTTAAGAAATATTTAGTTTGGCAATTTACAATACTTTTGATATGTCCCAGACATCAGTTTAAAAGGTAAAATTCAAATTAGTGAATAAGTTAAATGCATTACAAAAAGATTGTTATCAATCGAAATAGGTTTAAAACCCTTTATTTCTGAACTATATTTACTAGGGTTGCCACGTGTTTAAAAAATTAGTTCCACTTAATTCATCAGTTACTTGAAATATTTATAGCAATGACATACGAAAGATATTTTAAGAAGATTTTAGTTCGACAATTGTTTTAAAGACGTTGCCGTCTGTTCTGAAAGTCGAATTTAGTTAAATTATACACAAATTATATGCAATTTTAAAATATGATTATCAAACAAACAAGTGTTTAAAGATATTTAGCTTGAACGTTTAGAATCTTTTTAGGGTGCCTGAAGAGGGTTGCCACCTGCTGAAAAAATTAAATTCAAATTATTTAGTAAATAATGTTAAATGGATTGTCAATATATGGGTATCAATCGAAATGAGTTTGGAAATAATTTCTTTCTGAACTGTATTTAGGAGAGAGAATTGATCAGATAGAAAATAAGATTTGCCACCTGTTTAAAAAGTAGAATTTGTTTTACTTATAAACAAGTTAAAAAAAAATATCGAAATGTTAGTGTGAAACGAAAGTCTTTAAAGAAAACTGTTGTTTGATAATACTTTTAATTGGGTGGCTATCTATTTTTTTGAAGGTCATTTGATTTTTATACCCCGTTATTTCGAATTTCCAACTCAAATTAAAGAACTGGGATTGTTCATTGATGTGCAATAAAGTTTTATTTTTTGAAGCTAAAACATTTTTAATGCTATATAGTGGTTAGAAATTTTATGAAAAGAAAAACCGACACCATTTTTTATGAATCTTATGGAAATGTCTAATGGTTTAACCAGCCAACGACAGAGCACCCTTCCATATTTGCCGTCCGTACTAACATATCAAATTATAGTCGATAGAGAGAGAGAGAGAGGGAGAGAAGCAACGACGTCACCGTCAAGCGGTGGTGTGTTTTCGTTAATATGAAAATCACATAAAATAGGTCGTGTCAGCTTACGCGGTCTCCGATTTTACGTCGGTGGCTGCTTGAGCTCTAAGTTCGGTGTAGTTTGATAGATGCCCAATATGTTCACAAATAAATTATTCAATTAAATATAAGCTGACATCTTCCGAGTCATCATTAGTTCATTTGACCATATTCTGGATGAAAATAATTAATAATTTAAGTACCGGTTACTAGGTTAGTATCGGTTACTAGGTCGCCACGGTTGTTCTTACCGGAGTTCACCCTGGCCTTGGAACGTTTTGTAAATCACATCCAAACTGTCAGGTGTTCACATACGAAGCCACAAACCAATTCTAGCCCTTTCCCTGCCTGTGCAAAAATATGTTACAATAACTCTTCCTTTTCATAGTTTTTATCGACATGGGCGCAGCCAGGCCCATTAGGTTAACTTAGCGCCTCTCAGAGTTTTATCCCACGGTTAGATAAAATGTTCTACACTTTCTTAAAGGAGAAAAGAGATTGTCTGCTAGTTCTCGTTGCTAAGGTGAGTAGAAATGGTGTCAAAAAATCGAACTTGGAATTTTATTTTCTGCTACGACTTTCACGTAAGATACTACATTTAGGAGTAGTTCTGCCTTAGACAAACTTTTACCGAACATTGGAAGGGAACTGAAAAAATTCAAACTGCAGTTAAAAAACTTAAATTATTTAGTACATTTTCCTGCAGGATATTCAGGAAAAAACTACAATGCAATAAAATAGCTCAAATTGAATAAGCAGCTAGTCATGTTTGTGGAACATAAATAAACAACAGTTGCTGGCGCAATAGAACGCTACTGCGATACAATGCATGGCTATGCCCCGACAAACACACATGGAAAAACATACATGCATACGTACATAAAATAATGCTGGCTACCAGCGGCGCCATAAGGACATACTTACAAATTGCTTAACTCTTTCGCATACAAAAA
>NW_016195179.1:0-3062 GCF_001687245.7 Rhagoletis zephyria | reverse complement strand
CTAATGCATGAAAATCCTAACCTCAAAAAAATCACCCGTTATATCAGCACGCAGCGGCGCGAAGTTTTTCGCTGGTGTTCGAATATCTTTCGGCACAAGTGGAGGAAGGGGACATATGATATGTGTGACTTTGTAAGTAACGTATAATGTAGATATGTTTTCCTTCCACAAACCAACAGCAGAAAAACCACAGTTGTGGTATATAAATTCTCAGAGAGGGTTAAAATGGGTTATGTGACTATGTAAAAATGGGTGTGCCTTTTATGGTGTACATATATGTATGTACATTAGACTGCATCACTTCCCATACAAAAAAAAATCGGTACTCTTTTTCCATTGGAATTATAAAGTCTATTATATTTTAAGACGTCCACCAAAATATTTCGGAAAAATATTAAGATTTAAGTGAGCTGGACCGATTTGAAAATACCTCCAAAAATGGAGTTTTTTATGAATAAAAATAGTTCCTTAAAGATTTTTTTTTGAAAAGATCCCCTGAAACGACAAAACGGTTTAAGCTTAAAATATTTGCATAAAAATATTAAAAAAAATTAAAAAAAATTGTTGAACGGAATCGTAATGATGAGATTTTTGATGCTGTTTTTTAACTTTTTTCAAAGATTGGTATAGGAAAAACTTGAATAACTGAACCTAAACTCTTCCGATTTAGACCTAAGAGGTGACATTGGAAAGGTATATTCTCACCCTTTTTATTTCTTTGCTAATAAACTCATTCAAAGGATGGAAGAGAAAGGTAAGATGAACGAACGTCATTCTAAGTTGAACTAAGATGTGTTGGTATTCGAAAAAACAAGATGGGACACGAATGGCGTTTAATATGAATGGCCAGTAATAAAAACAGTGTGAAAATACCTTTCTACTGAGATCCCATAAGTCTAAATCAGAGCATTTTTGGCCCAGTTATTCAAGTTTTTCGTAAACCAATCTTTGAAAAAAGTAAAAAAACAGCATCAAAAATCTCATTCTTACGATTCCGTCGAAAAGATTTTCAAATATTTTTGTGCAGATTTTTTAAGCTTAATCTAATTTGTCATCTGAGGGGACTTTTTTCACAAAGTTCTTTAAGAAACTATTTTTATTCACAAAAAACTTAATTTTTGGAGGTATTTTCAAATCGGTCCAGCTCGCTTAAATCTTAATATTTTTCCGAAATATTTTGGTGGACGTCTTAAAATATAATAAATTTTGTAATCCCGGTGGAAAATCCACAACTTTTTTTGGTGATGCAGTCTAATGTACATATGTATGCGCTGTGTATCCGACTTAGCGGCGTCGTTGAGTTGGCGGGGCAAATATATACATATATGTATGAGTATATATGGGTATTTACATATAATTGTACGTATATACCGTTGGCACTTGTTGGGCTAATTAAGGGTGATTTTGGTTTTTTTTTTTCTTCTAACTGCCGTATGTGGATACCGCTAAGTATGTACATACATATACGTATGGTTGATATTTGTAGAGGGCACTTACTTGGATAGCGGTGGTTTCGTTTTTGGGAGGGACTGTACCTTCTGTCGCCTTTGCCTTATCAGGTTCTCTGTGTTCCGTTGATGTGCTGTTTAGTGGTACCGTTCCGTGTCTCCTGTTTTGTGTTTGTTGTTGTAGTGTCACCCAATAGACCTAAATTCGCCTTCACTAAGGTGCTTCTTTATTGTGGGTAATTTTTTTTTTGTTTTTACGCTATGAGTTCGCTTTTTTTTGGAGCAGTGCACTTTAACGGAAATCTGATTTCTGTATTTTCGTTTTTTTTTTTTGTTTTTTTAACACACCCTAGTGTGTTTTTATTAGCTGTGTAGCTCCGCACGCACTTTATACCCTTGCGTTTTTTTTCTAATTAGCTTGGTTTTGTCTTTCGCTTATTTCAGCCTCTTTTCTTCGACTCGTATTGGTTTCAGTTGTAATAATTTTATTTTATATATGTTTTCTGTTTTTTTTTTCACAAGTACATATGTCTCGTTTTCCTTTTTTTTTGTGTTAGGTATTTTAATTAACGACCTTTTCTTTTCAGGCTTTTGGCCTGCTTTTCTGTTGCCTGCAGTCTTTTTAACTTCACTTTTTTTTTTTTTTATGCACACCCTAATATATCACTCGCGTCGCACCGTTCGCTCACTTGGGGGATATTTTGCCGCCAGACCGCAATTTTTCTGATCGCGAGTAATTGAGTATGCACAGTATGAACTTCTGCACGTACATATGTAAGTGTGTATATTTCTATAGGTCGCGGGTTGCCTTTTCAGCGCAAAGGACCATGTTTGCTTTTTGGAGTAGCAAAAAGGGAGCGCAGGGTGCGCCAGAGATTATATTTTCTGATTTTCCGTCGAAACAAAAGACGAGGGATTTTAATTGTACTAACGAATTCATTAATGTTTATTGACTTCAATCAAACTTCAAACCGATATTTAGTAGCGGTATGGTTAAACCGGTAACAAAGTTCGCCCGAGTGGCGTTCTGTGACAAAAAAGCAAAAAACGGTGCGATGCTGCTGCGACGGCGTCTAAAACGTTAATAATTCTAGCAATTTAATTGCAGGCACGAGTCACCCCGTGAACCCGCTTACAATTTCAACATGAAACCTAATTCACCTGACTCATTCACAATGGTGTACAGTAAGTGGCGTTGCCAGCCGCATGCGGATTATGGAAAAACATTAATGGAATACTTTACAAAGTTCTTAATCGAATTCGATTAAGTTGGGACTCATGTCCGCAACATGCCGGCCCGCCTGCGCCGGAGCCAGGTTGAGTAACTCTTGCAATTTCTCGAGGGTCAGCACCGCCCGGTTGAATAAATCGCGGATGCGCCGTTGGACCGCAGTATTGCCGCTGTGAGCTTGCTTTGCGGCTGGTTTTATCACACGGCTGGCTAGCTTCGATCGTCCACGGCGAACTTGGGCGGGCGAGTCAGTACGGCGAGTGCTTTCCGATGGTGATGATGGTGGAAAATGCAGCATTGTGTGATGCGCCTTCCCACACCGATGACAGCTATTGGCTGAGCTGCAGGAGCCGGTTGAATGCGACGTCGCCAAGCAATTGACG
>NW_016195178.1:0-3062 GCF_001687245.7 Rhagoletis zephyria | reverse complement strand
CTGAAATAAAAAGTGTTTAATCATGTTACAGTTTTGCTCGTCACTGTACGTATGCATTCATACATATCCGTATTTATATGTCAGTGATGGAAAAGTAGCCACAATATTGCCATTTTTAGCACTTTCATTCACCAGGGCACTTTTGGCACACTTACTTCAGTTTTGGTACAATCATAAATTATAGAAATTTAGCCAGTATATAACAAACAATCATATAACTCATAGATTCATAGAAAAGTGAAAATTGAAATTTTTTAAAAATTAAAATAAGGGTCATTATATAAAATTAATAAAAATTATTCAATTTAAAGAAGAATAGTCAAAACTGGTCAAAATGTCGCACTGCTATTATTTCGCACATAGGTATGTATGTATATGTATGTGTAAACAGGTCCGAGTAGCTATAGTTCAGTGTTTCCCCCCTTCTTAATTGGAATATTGTGTTATTTTACTATCATTTTACTCTAATAATTCAATGAAGTACATTAAAAACACTATTTCTAAAAATACGTATATAAAAGAAAGCAATTTCGATTTTGTGGCACTTTCAACTCCTTTTTGGCACTATTTTTGCAGTCCATTAGGCACATTTCGAAATTTTAAAGTTCCATCCCTGGTATCTATGTCGTATCTGCATATGTGCATGAGCGGTTGTGCACTTTAATGATAGCCTTGAACATGAACTGCAATTTTGCAATTTCCACTACTGCTGCATATCCCGCTGCGCTATGCATGTATGTATATGTATTGTGCGCGTGCACTTTCGTTCTCGCATTATTTTTTCCTCTCTCCATTTCATTTCGCTGAGAGCACACCTGGCTGCCCTTTAAAGGGAACCCTTAAAAATGCAGGGCAGATATTTACGTAGTATATATGTACGTTTGTATGTTGCAAATATTAACTAACTGCCAAGTTGGTTAAAACACGAAAGAAAATTGGATAGCGCTTAGATTTGCCGTTCAAAAAATAAAAAATTAAACTCGGAGGGAGTGTGTGAATCGGTAGAAAAGCAAACTGCGAATAAATTTTTGATAGTTGCGAGGCCTAAAACGCATAGACAATTTTGACAATCGCAAATTTTGGTTTTTTTTGTATACCCGTTTATTTAAGAGGTTTACGTGGTTACGAGGCATTGAAGCGTTTAGATCAATTCCCGTATAATGCTTCATAAAAATGAAAGTAAATATTTTTTATCCAAAAAAGAAAAAACTAAACTAAAACTTATGTAAAAAAGTTGTGTCATGAGATGGGGCAAGCTCCTCCCGAGGTTAGGCCTAGTTTAGTTGGGGTACTGAAATAGCTGTTCCCCTGAGAAAAAACCTTGTCCAATTTGGTATATCAAATTTTAACCCTTATTTGACAAATTTTCGACCCTAATTCGGCTGTACTACATACATATATGTATGTACATACATATCTGCTGTTGCGGGCTAACAAACTGGCAAGCGACATGTTAACAAATTGTAAATGCGTGGCACCGACAGAGAAAAAATAGCCAAAAACAGCGTCCCTATTTGTTTTCCCGCGGCTATATATATGTACATATGTATGTATTACCTTTTTCAAATGTATTTTGTTTCATGTTTTCTTAGTAATGCAGAGCCGCTTCCGAAAAAGAAGTTATAATTGTTAGTTGTGCCTCGATTATTTTACTGCTTGCATACAAAATTCTAAAATTTTTTCGGTGAGTGCCAATCGATGAAAAACAACTATTTATTCAGAAAAAACTGGACACCCCAAAAACGGGGGTTATAAAAAAATTCCTATCTCTAGTATGAGATGACTTAATAAAAGGACTTAGGACCAGTCGCACTTCATTATAATTTATTGTATGAAATCTGTAAGTGTCGATAATAAACCGTTATGTGCAAAATTTTAGTAAAATAACTTCAAAACTGACGGAGTTAAGTTAATTAAAATTTAATCAAATCTTCAAGCGCCGCTATCCCATTCAAAATCTCTGCTCAGAATTTACAACTTGCACAGCGGAATTTGAACCCATCTTATTCTTTTGTTTTATATTTCAGCGATCTTAATGTTTATTCCTCGTCCAACTTTTGAAGCACTTTATGAAAATGAATTACACTTATATTTATCGTTTTATTAAGAGATTGCGAATAGAATCATATATAAAAAAAAAAACATTAAAAAATTAAAATGTTGTTTTGAAAGCGTACCTGTTTTTTTAGATTTTCCCATTTGCATTGACACCAGAGCCATATGTACATATGTATACAGATATAATACATATCTATGTGTATGTGGCATACATATACATAGATACATACAAAATGCATTTGTTGTTGTGCATTTTGGAGCCGATTGCATCCCTACAAGACATTGCTGAGCACTTTAGGCAAAAACTCTCACACATTTACACATTTGTTTTTGTAGTACGGCATAAATGAGTAGTTTGACTATTAGTACTGAGGACTTTCTGATGACAACATTGAGGGGAAAGTACTCAAATTTTTCCCATGGCCTGAACGAAAATGAGGACTTTGATAAGCACTTTTGTGATTAGGAGTAATGATAATATGAGTACTCATATGATACTCAGCTGTCTTGTAGGGATTGTACTGCAGTACAGCAACTGCACACAGCCACACCCATATCACAACCACATTTACCTCAACGACCACCAATAGATACTCAAAACTAAGAACGAACAACCCGATATTCCCAGCCTTTTTGTAGACCCTCTCTCACATACAGTTTAATGTATATGTCAGTTTGAAGGTCGAAAATCAATTGTGACCGAATTGAGATTTTTTTGTTGTATTTTGTTGCCTAAACGAGAAATGTTTGTATGTATAAAAATATAATTGTGTTACAACTCTCCGCGTCGGCATAGGCGCACCATACCAGGCGTCTTGTTTTCAAAACTTCCTATAATTTGTAAAGCGAAACAAAATCTTTTGGCGTTCTAAATTTCACAGTAGGGAGGCAAAAAGACCACATCTAAACGGCCAAACAGACAAACTTAGTTTGGCCTCTAGATTACGATGCCGGGAGGAAAGAAAAGAAAAGAAAAGAAAAGAAAAGAAAAGAAAAGAAAAGAA
>NW_016195177.1:0-3062 GCF_001687245.7 Rhagoletis zephyria | reverse complement strand
AATCGTACTAAGCAGTTTATTGTTTATTGTACACTATATTTGAAGAATACTTCGATACTTGTTGCAAATTATATCTTTATTGTAGGGCCGAGCCCCTGTGCGCGCTGGTTGCAAAACTTAGAGTTGAATAATAACCCAAAACAAAGCACGAAAATTGCACAAAGAAAAACGTCAAACTGGTCAGCTGCCAACAGGCTTGCCAAATGCCATGATTTCTTGAACATTCCTCCCACCTCGTCCTAAGTGGGGACGAAGTTATGATGTCTCAGGCCGCCCACCGTCTGCGAGTGGTTTATCGATTGGTAAGATAGAAAGTTTGTTGACGGGTCGTTTGAGCGTTGAAGATTTAGTTTTGACGGTCACCACTCGTACGATGCCATCTGATCCTTCATGGATGTCCAATATTCGCCCCAACGGCCACTGCGTTGGGGGTGAACGTTCGTCTCGAATAAGGACAAGCTGCCCAACTTCGATGTTTGGGTTTTGTTAGCGCCACTTGGTTCTAGCTTGGAGTCCTTGAAGATATTCGTTCGACCATCGTACCCAGAAGTCATGATACATCTGCGTAAGCTGTTTCCACCTAGTGAGATGTGTCATATTAGCGTTAAACGAATATCCTTCCGGGGTGGTTGTAAGAGCTCTGCCGACCAAGAAGTGCCCCGGAGTTAACGCCGTGAGATCGTCGGGATCGTCACTGAGCGCGGTTAGTGGCCGTGAATTGAGGCAGGCTTCAATTTGTTTTAGTACGGTGTACAGCTCCTCAAAAGTTAACCAATAAAGTGAACTGAAACCTACATTGGCTTATTCCAGCTTTTAACAAAACGTAATAACATAAATAAAGTAAATAAAAATACAAATAAAAATAAAAATAAAATAACAAATATTTTGGTTTTCCTATTGATATTTTATGTCCAGAAGTAGTTAATTACAAGTTACAATTACATCAAATGCAGAGGTTACCACCCTTGACTATTTCGCGACCATCGCCATAGAAATATAGTCCGCTTTCGTCAAAGAAAATATACAGTTGATAAGTGACATTTAGCTCCTTCCTAATCAACTTAAAGTTAGCTTATAGTTAGATACATTTCCTGCAGGGTAATATGTACATCATATGTATTGACTACATGTATGTACGTATATGTGTATGCCTGGAGCCGAAGTGCATGGTGCGACGAAGCAAAACACAAATTGCTACACATTCCACAAGAATGAAAAAGCGCTTGCGTGGAAAACGAAAAAGTTAAATTCAGTCATTGAGCCATTTATTATGCAATCAAAAGGCATTTGAAGGCCAACAATCACTTGTTTCGTTGCCAACGAAAGTGAATAGTGAAAAAGTGCACTCAGCATAATGTCTGGCAAATTTGCATTAAATTGGACTTTGCATGCAACAAACGCAATCAAATTGTATTTAAGTAAAATCGCATTTGCTTGCCAATAGCAAAATAGGTGTTCTTGTGCGTATTAGAAGGCTCTGCGAGTGCATGTACGGTAATTAATTTATGTATCAAAGACGAAAGAGATTGAAGAATGTTTTATGTAGTTTGAAAATATTTTGAAAAGGGTTACAACTAGAGCTCCTGTTAACAGTCGATTATCCGTTTAACCGATTATTCGAATAGTCGGGTAGCAACTTTTGCATTGACTGAAAATCGAATAGCAAGTATTCGATCGTTTCGCCATTTTCTACTAGTTGTGCAATTGATTAACTGTCATTATTCGAATAGTGAAAGTTCTTTAAATAAAATTTTTTTTTCACTTCAAAACAAAAATTTTGGTTCTACCCAAATTGAGTTTTCGTAAGCGTACCTGAGTGTGGAACTTCATTTCTAATTCCGAAGATGGAAGAGAAGTCAAGTGTACAATATGTGGACAAAGTATATATTTAATTCGACATCGTCTTTGACCACCCATTTGAAGGCCACTCATAAGAGGGACAAGGAGCAAAACCTGGAAATGTACGTTTATGTTAACAAAGTAATAATCGGTAATTTACCATAGTTTATCCTCTCCAGGACCACAGATCTAGCCAATAGTGAATGTGCCAAACCAAGCCCGGCAAAAAATGTCAAGCGTAAAAGAAAAAACGAAGATGGCGAAACTATTTCAAACGAGCGCCAAGAGACCATTTCTCGTGCACGATTAGTTGCAACAAATGCAAAAGTGATGAACGCAGCTGCAGCTCAACTATTAAGTGTTCCTAATAGTGTAAAATGTAGCTCACATCTTCTCCAGTTCATCGTTAAAGATGCAATGTCTTCAGTTCCAAAATATGAAGAAATTAGCATTAAGGGACGAGATTCGGTAAGGTATTTCCACAGATCAACTGAAGCTTAAACAGCACTATTCAATCGCCAAGTGCAATTGGAATTGAGGGAAAGCAGATTACTGCAATGTGTCGAAACTCGGCGGAATTCCAAGTATCGTATGTGTATGTGTGTCTGCTCGACAACAGAAACGCCGTCAGCTTGGTTATTGCCGACAGAGGTGTGACAAAAATACACGGTGCTATAAAGCTCGAAATGCTGTTAACAGACTGGACCAATATGGAAAAAATGGTCGAGGTTCCCAAGCCATTCGATATAGCCACAAATGTGCTGTGCACTGAAAAAAACATTTCCATATCAATGATTCGTCCCCTCGTACATTACCTTACAAAATAATTATATGTCTTGTTTGCAAAACTCTTTTACAAGGTCAGTAAATTGTGAAAANTTGGCAAAAGCCATTCGAATATTCAAATTTGTTGTTATTAAACTGAAAGTTATTTTCGAGATAACTAACAACACTCGACAAAAAACGTCAGATTTATTTTTAAATAATTTAAGCTCCATCATATTATCGCAACTGGAATGTAACGACCCGGCGATATGCCCATAAAAGGATTGATCTTTTTAACCGACTTTCAAAAAAGGAGGAGGTTATCTGTTCGTTGGAATATTTTTTATCATTTTTTTATATATGTTACCGCACAACTTTGGACCACGTCAACCGATAAGTTTCGATAATCCTTTTTGCATCGGAAACGTAGTGTCTCAGAGGTGGTCTCATACTAATCT
>NW_016195176.1:0-3062 GCF_001687245.7 Rhagoletis zephyria | reverse complement strand
TTTAAAATCGATATTCCGATATATCGCGCTGAACAATGTAGATGTCAGAAAAAATCTTGATTGAAAAAATCAATATAAAGAATATTTTGTAAATGAAATCCAAAAAAAAATGAGATTTTATTTATTATTACCGAGCCGTAACCGTTAAAAAAACGTAAGCGACATTTTATTAAACAAATTTCCTTTTACTTCTAGAGCAAATTTTGAAACAAAATCGCTTGCGTTTTATTTGCGCGGTTAGGTCTCGACATAGAAACACTTTATTCATATTATTATCAAAAATGCTTTCAATATTGTAGACTTTCTCCTTTAAATATATCCGAAAAGAGATAAAGAAACAATTCCTAGTTCTATTCTAGTTGATATGAATCAATCTCTGCCAGACATTCGTAAAGGATGTGCTCCGACCCCGTATAATGCCTGGCGGGTCAAACTAATCGGGCGCATTTTAAAACCCACTCAATTGTGACTGATTAGGTAACAGGTGAGTAATGTGATATTAGTTATACTTTAAAGATTGAGGTCCTTCCTATTCAAGGGCCACTGCGCTCTAAGTTCATCCATTGAGAAATTACGAAGGCAGGTTGATAAGTCAGTGACTATTTGAATCTAAGTTTTTTTTTTTTCAAAAAAAAAGTTTTCTCAAGATACTTAAACTAGGCGCTCGTTTCAGCAATGACCGGTATCTCTTACCACCGAGCTACTGACTATTGTTGGCTGATGAAACCACTATGGTATCCCGCCCGTAGAAGTGCAATGAATTGACTGCTTCAAGCTTATGAAATGGTGCAAAAAAAAAAACCGTTAAACCATAGCGGGTTTAAATATTCATGTAAAATGTGATGTACGCACTGAATTCTGATGTCCACAGCATTACAGGTTTCTAGCGTGACGTCCTCTTTTGGTCAGAGTTACAGAGTTACATATAAATAACAGTATAATAAATAACAGTAGTGTCTCTTCAGAAAAGAATTTTCCCTGACTGGAACTTTGTGCTTTTCCATTGACTGAAAGCTTCCAAACCGTTTTTTCTCGACCTGCGCTATTTTTTAGCAAATATATATATGATTCATACTCGGCATAAGAATATATCAACTGATTTCTGTTTTACAAATACCGATTATTCATGCACATATTCTTAAACGTAGATGTGTTATCAATTCATTGATACTTAAATTACAGTGAATAACCCAAATACGGACTCTCATTGACATTTCAGCTTTGCTAACATGATTGAGAATAAAGTTTACCAATTTTTAATTTATTTCACCTAACAAGTGAAAAAAATAAACCTATTACCTTACCGATAAACAATTATTGATCAAATATGACTAACGTAATAGTAATTACAAGAATTTAAGCAACTGACGCAAGCAAACAATCGCCAACAATGGTGATAAAGAATTAAATTTTAGAGAAAAGTTTTAAATTTGTGTTTAGTTTTTTAACTCAAATTCGGTTTCTTTCAGCGAAACGCCCAATCATAGCATCGAAGCTTTGCTGCTAAGCATGCAACATTTTTTTCTACAAAGTGTTGCTATCATTTCCGGTCTTTTCGTAATTCGATTTAAAGAATATTAACTGTGCTTGTATGCCTCAATAAATGAGTTGCTTAATTTTTCAGAGTTCATTTCCCCATAGTAAATGGTACGTGCTATTCGGCAAAAAAAAAATGTTTTTTATTGGGAAAATATCTAAAGTCCATCTCACAAGCAATGGTTCTTAAATAAGCCGACAATATGAAGATAAGTACTATATACATATATATGTCTGTATATCGGGGCGTTCCATACCAAAACGGACGGGGNGCAAAAAAAAAATGTTTTTTATTGGGAAAATATCTAAAGTCCATCTCACAAGCAATGGTTCTTAAATAAGCCGACAATATGAAGATAAGTACTATATATATATATATGTCTGTATATCGGGGCGTTCCATACCAAAACGGACGGGGTTCACACTTCATGTGTTTGATTTGTTTAAAATTTTTAGGGTTCAAGCATAAACATACATAAATAATAAATAAATATGAAATTTGAGCTTGATTAATACATTTTTGGAAACTTTACAGCACAAAAACCAAAACAAATCGATTTAATAATTTTCCAAAAATCTCGAAAACGGGGCTAGGAAAAAATTTGAAAAAAAATGACATACACACATCAAAATCCTATATGAAAAGAAATGTTTAAAATTTTTTTTTCTTGAAAAATATTTCACATACAAATTTTTTGATAATATGGCATCTCAAAAGAAAATTAAAAAAAAATCACAATGATAGCTCTGAGTATTGCGCAATATTTAAGTGTAGTATTACGGGGTGAAATTTACGACAATTTGAGTTGTACATTTTTTTACACCGAAGTTGAGTAAAATTTAAAAATTTTTTTAATTTTTTGAGATTTTAATATAATAAAGTGCAAGTTTTAAGCGATTGCACAACTTGCGTTAATTTTTTTTTATTTCTTTGAAAACGGTTTTGCGCATTTTATTCCATAAGAATATTAGAAATCAACGCAATTTTCCAGTAGCTTAACACTTGCACTAGAATTTAATCGGCTACAAGACTGCATACTCAAAACAATTCTAGAAAAAATTTCAAAAATTTGTATTTTACTCATTTTACTCAACTTCGGTGTAAAAAATTCATAACTCAAATTACTGTATTAGAAAAATTAAAAAAAAAAAATAAAAATATTTCTTTTCATAGATAATTATGATGTGTGTATGTGTGATATTTGGAAAATTATTAATTCCATTTAAAAATGTATTAATCCAGCTCAAATTTCATATTTATTTATCATTTAAGTTTATGCATCAACCCTAAAAATTTTAAACAAATCAAACACATGAAGTGTGAACCCCGTCCGTTTTGGTATGGAACGCCCCGATATATATAAGTACTTTCATTTGGTACTAATGCGCATATACATACTTATTTTTTGTAGCATTGCAATTTTATTATTTACTCAAAGCATTTTATTAATGAAATTGCATTCTGCCAAGCACTTGCTAACAAAAACATTTACATACATACATAATTACATTTGTACATGAAATCC
>NW_016195175.1:0-3062 GCF_001687245.7 Rhagoletis zephyria | reverse complement strand
GCCACTCTTTTGCATATCCGCGTACTAGAATGTGTGTATGTATATTAGGATGGTGGTGCAAAAAAAAGTAAAGGATTGTTTTATTTATTAGAAATGGTATAGAATTCTTGAAAATCAATGTTGACAACAGTCATTGCTTGAGCTGATCTGCCTTTTTTTGCCAGACTGCCAGGCCATTTGCTCACTTTAGTGAATACCACTAATATTTTTCGATCGGAAAACTTTGTTTAATTGAAAATTTTTTAATATTAACTATTTTTTATAGGTTATCCGAAATCCCAAAAAATGCATCATAATAAATCGTTAGTATTAAAAAATGGTAAAATAAAGAATTCGGAGTTGGAAGTCTTCTGAATAGAAATAGAGTTTTCCGATCGAAAAATACTGATTTTCAAAATATGTGTGTATGTATGTAAGAGCATTAAAGTTCAGACTTAACTTTTTTCACATGTATTTTCGAACCACCCGAATGTATGTACATATTCACTTATGCATGGAGGTGCACGCTATTAACGGTTTTAATATAATTCAATTGAACATTTATTAGTACTGAATATATTTAACTAATAGCTCTCCCTCTCTTCGGCCCCTTACACCCTTTGCTTCGTGTTTGGAATGTTAGCTCGAAGGTACATACATATCTACTCATTGACAAAATGTACCTAATCAGGCAATTTGAAATAAAATTTACGTTATACGTAGATAATGGAGGAAAGTTGAAGATAAGCTGCCGAAAGTACGGCATTAGCTCTTGGCATTATAATTAATAATCAAAAAAAANGTGTATGTATATTAGGTTGGTGGTGCAAAAAAAAGTAAAGGATTGTTCTATGGATTAGAAATGGTATAGAATTCTTGAAAATCAATGTTGACAACAGTCAAAATATGTGTGTATGTATGTAAGAGCATTAAAATTCAGACTTAACTTTTTTCGCATGTATTTTCGAACCACCCGAATGTACATATTAATTTATGCATGGAGGTGCACGCTATTAACGGTTTTAATATAATTCAATTGAACATTTATTAGTATTGAATATATTTAACTAATAGCTCTCTCTCTTCGGCCCCTTACACCCTTTGCTTCGTGTTTGGAATGTTAGCTCGAAGGTACATATCTACTCATTGACAAAATGTACCTAATCAGGCAATTTGAAATAAAATTTACGTTGTACATAGATAATGGAGGAAAGTTGAAGATAAGCTGCCGAAAGTACGGCATTAGCTCTTGGCATTATAATTAATAATCAAAAAAAAAAAGAAAATCAATAAACACCATTGGGCATTGTGCGCAGCCGCAACCTCCTAGCGTTTTGATCGCTCGACTGCAAGGCATGGTGGTCGCCCCAATTGCTACCGGTAACCGCGATTGCCACTTAGCTCCCAACAATGCTGTGTGTCTGGGGCATAGTTATTATGTTTTCTTCTCTCTTTGATTTTATTTTTGTTGCTACAAGCAATTAAAATCGGCTTAAATCGTCATTGCGACTACTGATGCCGCTGCGACTGTGACTGTGGCCACCTTCGTCTTTTTCAACGCCGCACTAAATTGTAAGATATATTGGAGTTATGCGTAAATGCCGGTATACACATACATATATGCATGTATGTACAGCACATACTTATGTGCACTTGTATAATTTTATTTGGATGCATGTTTAGGTGCATAAAACATCGACGATCGAAATTTTCTCAAACTCATATTGAACTTGTTATACTTAATTATAGAGGCTTACCATTTTTTATTAGTCTATTTATCTTTTTGTCGATTTTCGGCAGCTTNCTGGGGCATAGTTATTGTGTTTTCTTCTCTCTTTGATTTTATTTTTGTTGCTACAAGCAATTAAAATCGGCTTAAATCGTCATTGCGACTACTGATGCCGCTGCCACTGTGACTGTGGCCACCTTCGTCTTTTTCAACGCCGCACTAAATTGTAAGATATATTGGAGTTATGCGCAAATGCCGGTATGTGCACATACATACACATACATATATGTACATATGTATTTATGTACAGCACATACTTATGTGCACTTGTATAATTTTATTTGGATGCATGTTTAGGTGCATAAAACATCGTCGATCGAAATTTTCTCAAACTCATATTGAACTTGTTATACTTAATTATAGAGGCTTACCATTTTTTATTAGTCTATTTATCTTTTTGTCGATTTTCGGCAGCTTATATTAACAGGCAGACTATACCCATATATACATATATATGTACATATGTATGTACGTACTCATAGTATTTTTGTTAGTGTGCAGTGGATCTTTAATCAGATTTTTTCGGTTGAAAATTATTTATTGGTGGGATAGTGGCGCAAGCGTTTGATCTTTTTTGCGTGATATTCTCGAATTAGGTGTGAAATACTTTGATTGAAAGAGTGTACGGTGTCGGTCGTCGGTCGTCGGCAAACAAGAGACTAACTAACCGTTCGGAATCTGATTATGTGTAAGCTTTAATACTCGTGTTGAAGGAAGTGGTTGGGTTATCGTTGAAAACAGTAAATTCTTTGCCTCCGATTTTTTAGCGATACGATTTGTTGTTTTATTTTCGCCTATTTATTTAAACCACATACTTACATACATAGACATACATATGTATGTAAATAAGTGCTGAGTTATTTCATTGTGTTCGTGGGTGTCCTGCTTTTATTGTACACTCCTACTCTTATAAGATCAATTTTTGTACCTAATAAAACCGAAAAAAGAGCAAAGTAGAGCGATTTATAATGATGTTATTAAATAATAAACTATAAAAAAAATAACCAAAGTTAAATAACAATAAAAATAATATTTTAAAACTTGTGAAAATTTGGTGCGGCTATAATTTTTTCGACTACTGTATATTTGACTGCATCCCCAAAAAAAAAAAAAGTTGCGGGATTACCAAACCTAGTATATTTTAAGACTTCTAACAAAATATTTCGGAAAAATATTAAGATTGACGTGAGATGGACTGGTTTGAAAATACCTCTAAAAATGGAGTTTTTTATGAATAAAAATATGTAGTTTCTTAAATGATTTTTTGGAAAAAATCCCCCCAGATGACAAAACA
>NW_016195174.1:0-3063 GCF_001687245.7 Rhagoletis zephyria | reverse complement strand
CTTTGAGTGTGATGAGGTGGTGCTCTGTGCCTTCCTCGATATCGAGGGGGCCTTCGACAACGCCTCCCATTTGGGAGTCGACAGAGCTCTTGGGAAACATAACGTTCAGCCAACCATCCGAAGATGGATAGCAAGGTAACTTCAGACCAGGATTGCCGAAACTGAAGTCGGTGACAGCGTCGTTCAAATACAAACGACGAAAGGGTGCCCACAAGGGGGGGTATTATCTCCTCTACTGTGGAGCTTAGTTGTGGACGAACTCCTACAGATACTCACTAACGAGGGCGTCCGCTGCCAAGGGTACGCGGACGACATAGTGATTATCGCTAGAGGGAAGTTCGCAAGTACTCTCTGTGACATCGTCCAAAAAGGACTTAACCTTGCGAAAAGGTGGTGCACAGACGTAGGTTTAAATATCAACCCTTCTAAGACAGCCATAGTCCCCTTCACCAAGAAACGAAATCTCCAGGGGATGAGGAACTTGACCTTGGACGGGGTCGCAATCAGTGTCGCTACAGAGGTTAAGTATCTGGGGCTTACCCTGGACTCCAAGCTTCTGTGGAGGGCCCATGTTGATGCGGTCACCTCTAAGACCACGAGAGCGATGATGGTGTGCAAACGTCTGGCGGGTAAATCCTGGGGGTGCACTCCGAGGATCCTCAGATGGATGTACACCATGATAGTGAAACCAATAGTGACTTATGGTGCGGTGGCTTGGTATTCCAGGACTACTATGGAACGGTGAGGCAGACCCTCTCCAAGATTCAACGTCTGGCATGTGTTTGCATCACGAGAGCAATGCGCACATGCCCGACGGCAGCGCTAGAGGTAATGCTGGAACTCGAGCCACTGCATCTCTCAATTGAACAGGCTGCAAAGCGAACCCTCCTTAACTTTGCGAGAGAGGGCTTCGGCAAAGGCAAGGTGTTATCATCTAGGAACAGGGACAAGCTAGGTACCCAGCTCCCCCTGGCTTTGTTCCCCAGGGACGATATTAACAGAGAGGTGGTATTCAAGAGAAATTTCAGGACCCACACTTATAGCAAGGCGACCTGGTGTACCTCTATTATGGAGAGTCACATAAGGATAAAGGATACTTATACTAAGTGATAGCCAGGCGGCACTAAGGGCCCTCGCATCATTCGAGATCAAGTCTTCCTTGGTTGCCCCTTGTATTTCCTCCGTTAAGGCATACAGCGCAGTATCCGTGGATCGACTAAATCTATAACAAAATCAATTGTTTAATCTATTATTATACCGATAACAATATCCATTATTGTATCGATAACAATATCGATTATTATATTTATTATTATATCGATTACAATAGCGGTTATTTAATCAATAACAGTATCGATAACAATATCGATTATTTTATCGATAGCAATATCGATTATTATATCAATAAAAATATCGAGTTTTATATCGATAACAATATCGATCTTCATCCTCATCCTTTTCTTCATATTTATCTTTATTTTTGCATATTCCTCTTCACCTTTACCTTAAAGTGTTTTAATTTACTTTGATCTTTACTTTGGCATCTTTGCTTTTGTTTTTATTCTCAAACCGCTAAGCCGCTGAGAACCATTTCCATGTGCATTATTCCCCTTGAATTTGACAATTTACTCCCAACCAACCAACTGGCGCTAAAGAAGTTTCACTTCATAAATTCAAGAAATGTTCTTACCCTTTCAGTTACCCTAATTCTTATGTATCTGTCATTGTCTCCATTTTCGTCTTTATCTTCACTTTTGCCTTCTTTTTTTTGACTTCATCGTTATCATTTATTCCTTCATCTTCATATTTATCTTTATTTCAAAGCTTTATTTCAAATGTGTAGTGAAACAACAGGCGAAACATGTCAAATTGAACATGTTGCAGCAACATCTATACACAATTCGAAAATGTTTAAACGACGGTTTTGGCGGTAATTTTCAACCAATTGTGAAACCACAAAAACTCTGCTCATCTACGGAAAAAATGCCTTTCCAACGGTGTTCTTGGTTTTGAAATCGGTTCGGTAGAATCGCCAAACGAAAGGAGACAAAATGTATGTTAGCGTATTAATATATAGATTATGAGTTATTATTAAGCAGTATTGGTCTTGTCCCACCCCTGACAAAAAAAGCTAAAAGTTTTTATATTTTATTACAGAAGTTGAGGTTGTGTTTCGTGTTTGTTGTGAGATATTAGAATTTCATTGTCGTTTCCACGTAGTTAGATAAGAGTAATTCAATAGGTAAGCATGTCCCACCCGTGACAGCTATGTGTGGAACAGTTGTCAGAGGTAGGTAGAGGCTTATAAGCTTTATTTGTTTATTGCGGGGGGCGCAGGGGAGGAGGGGGATGCGCGGACTCGTCCATTATCTGTATACCCTTGTGGTCAGCTGATTAAGTTAAGTTACATTTAGACCAGTTTTGGTTTTTTATTTTGTTTATCTAATGTTTATAGTTTTTTTTTTATANAACCAGAACCACATAAATCTACATTTCAAACTTCTTACAAAAATTATAAAAATTCAACAAACTTTAACAATTACACCCAACAATTTTAAACTTTTTGTTCAGAAATTTTAGGTATGCAGTTTTTTAGTCCATTAAAATTAAGTACTTAAAAGTGAAAATTTGAAGACGCTAGGAAATCGCGTTCCTTTTTACAACGCTTTTATCAACTTGCAATGTTGTGCGTCCAAAAACTTTCAATGTTGTGGATTCAGAAACTTTCAATGTTGTGTGTCCGACACCAAAGCAAAGCTTTCAAAAGTTCCTATAAAAAAGCATAGTGCATAGGGCGACAGCTGTAGTGAATAGGGCGAGGTAGATACATCTAGATGTCGCCCTATGTACTACGTTTGCTACAGCGGAAATAGACGACACGCCATTTCTTTAAATAAAATTAATTGGTGCTCGTTTGTATGTACACACATATGTAAATGCATGTGTGTGCACCTTTCTATTAATATCGTTGAATTATTTTAATATCTATTGCAAAATTTTATTCAGACAGGACTAAAAAGTAGAAAATAAATAATATAAAAAAACTTTTTAATATACAACGCT
>NW_016195173.1:0-3063 GCF_001687245.7 Rhagoletis zephyria | reverse complement strand
CACCGGCTGTAAACAGCAAAATGTGGACATTTTGCTTTTAATGAGACACGATTTACTGGAATTTAAATCGCAAACTTTTGTAAACGCTGAAACTTTGTCGCCGAACTATGTCGAGCCATAATTAAAACTTTGTTTTTGTAGGTCAGCCATTTGCGGCGGCAACCTGTTTGCTACAAACAACATTCACTGCCAGAACCCACTTGCCGCCACGCGCACTTACCATTGTTATAAAAATGCCAAATTCAGGATTCATCTCAATCGTATCGCCATCGGTGAAGATAAATGTTTTCTTTTTCTCCTTCTTGGCTGTCAGTACAACGGCAACTTGTTGCGCCGCCACCGACAACACCGGAAGTTCGATGCGGTTGAATTCGTCGAAACAGCCCCAGGTGCCGGACTGTGATAAACCCTTGTAAATACGGCCCAAGCCTCTAAAAAATGCAAAGATAAATAAATTAAGCAACGAAAATGGTTAAATAAATAAGAAAAGTGGTTAAAAAATTATTTTTTTGTTTATTTGTGCAAGAGATCGACAACTGCAATACTAATAACTAAATACATACACAACTTTAAACATACAAACATGGATATTAATATATCTGTGGTTAAAAGCAATAACCGCCTAAGTCAAAAGTGTTTTTTTTTTACTGTGAACCACCATTTGATTATTTTAAATGAACTCCACAGATTTTTCAATGAGGTTCCATCCGAATACTGGAGGAGATCTTCTAGTATAAATACTACCAATTACACATTCATTTGATAATTTTGTTCAAAAAGTGTTGCGTGAATGGGGCATTATATACCAAAGCTTGATTGTTTGTTGACTTAATCGATTAAAGCTTTAAAACACAGATATACACGCATCCGGGAGCGGCACTTTAATTGATGACGCATAACTCGTAGGCCGCCATGCCCATATTTACCTGGCATTTATTTATCTGTAGATATATCTATTGTATTAGCTTACGGATTATGCGAAATTAATTGCGCTACTACATTTTAATACCTGTAATCCATTTGGTCGGAGCAATTAAATACAACCACGTATTTAGCCAGCGTCTTGCCCATGTCCTTAACAGTCTCCGTTTTGCCCGTACCCGCCGGTCCACATGGCGCCCCGCCCATGCTCAGGGTAAGCGCCTGGGCAAGCGTGATGTAGCATCTTTATACAACATTCCGCAGCATCCAATTAAGCGAAGCAAACAGTGTCGGGGACGAAAATTGAAAAGAAAATTAAAGTCATTTTCGGCGGAATGTTTCGTAAATTCGAATGCAGTACCAAAGGCAAATGAATGTGCTACTGTGCATATGTACATATGTATGTATGTATGTATATACCCAGCAGGGAGGAGCTACTAATTTAGAACAGTTTGCTTTGCGGCTCAAATAGTTCGTCTTCTATCCATTGTCTACTTATGAAATAGTTTTTAGAAGTTGGCCTACTGGTATTGTGTGTGTATTGACTGGCTTCCCTGCAGGGTATGTAAAAAGACTCAGGGCTGCTTTGATGATTTTAAAATCAATTGTGTATGGAAATGTATTACTTATGGCGTTTTCGTTTCTACCAAACAAAAGGTTGCCATCTCTTTGCCCTCTACGCACAAATACTAAGAAGAGGGCAATGAGAAGCCAACATTTTTTGTAGAAACGAAAATGCCATTAAGTAACGTAATCTTGAACGGCGAGCTACTAAAAATATCGCGTTTTTTTCACATTTATTTGGTGTGTCCTTTTAACCTATTTTTCCCATTTAGAAGCTACATTCCTTGTCATAAAATACATGTCTAATAACCCTTTTCCAACAAGAGATTGACTACAGTTAAGAGCTCAGGTAAGTGCAAATAACGTTAACATGGGGTAAACAATTACCCGCTTCGAGTTGTAGTCTCCTTTTCCAATAGACATAAACTGCAGTTAAGGCTTGGTGGAAATGAACTGCGTTACAATAATAATAAAATTCTTGACATAGTTAATTATAAAGTTTGACTAAATGCGCCGCCGGCAGGTGCTTGTAAGCTTAAAGCTCAAATATCTATATTTACGACAATAAAATGCACACGGTTGCCATGGCAGCAAGCATAAAATTTGCAAATGCAATTCCAACTGCAAATCCAAGACAATTTACACAACATCCTGAACAGCCCTAGTATCTTTGTAAAACTAAGAATACATACATATCCCATGAGGCATAAAATACGTTTGTAGGTTTTATACTTGATTCCAAGCGTAGCTTCGAACAGAAAGCAAAGATAGAACTAGTAGCATATTACATACATAGAAGGAAACTGGGAAAAGCCTTGCTCTTTGCGGAAAGCACTGGGAAAAAATAACTACATATCCGAAAGTAATCGAATGAGTGCAGAGACTTGCCTGCTAACGGCTGTGAGCAGTTCACCCCAAAAAGCGTTGGAATATATTTCATTTAAATCCGACATAAGTATCCGTAACTGTTGCAGACGCAATTAAGGATCTTAGATTAAGGAAGATTAAATTGTGGTACATACTTTAGTACGAAGATGTGCTGCTGGGGCTTCCGCATAAGGAGAAGTTGGCGCCCCTCTCCATTCGGAGGGTCTGCAGATCAGACAATCAAATCACCTGCCAAAGAGAAGATTGCTTGCCTTATACGGAATAATAAGTCTCTGCAGGGAAAAACACTGTACTCGTTGACAGTCAAACGGTATTGAAAGCATTAGGATTCAAAGTAGTAAAGTCAAGAATTGTTTGGAAATGTCGGGCGTCGCCAACGTCTATCTACTGTGCTCGTAAATATGGCAATATTGAAGGGAACGAAATAGCCAGTGAAAAATACGTCTAGGCAGGACTCGGAAATGCACATCAGCCGTATCAAATGTGTTTAGGGTTTTTTAGTGAAAAAGTTCAAAAGCTTCTAATGATGTTTTCGGAGATGTTTTAAGAAATAAAGTTTTAAGCTAAAATCAAAATATAAATAGCCAGATATATTTCATCGGACTCACCGATCTGTTAACGGCGTGATCACCAAACGATCTGTACAGCCCAGGTACTCATTTTGATAAGTAAAAGTAACGTCCGTCACGG
>NW_016195172.1:0-3063 GCF_001687245.7 Rhagoletis zephyria | reverse complement strand
TTACCCCATACTCCAGCCGGTGGTCACTCCGCCGTGGTCGCCCGCCCTTGGAAAGCACCTGCACGTGGGAGATCGCCCCAAAGGTGGTCATCAGCGTCAGGCGGAGCAGGGCGGAGACGCGCGGCTCGGAGAGCCACTGCTGCTGCTGCTGCTGCTTTTCACCACCGCCCCCACTCTGTCTGAAGAGCAGCAGCCGGGGAATCGTTTCGCGCATCAGCACCAGGGCGCACTGCTCCAGGTCGAGGTGGAAGAGGCCNGCAGGGCGGAGACGCGCGGCTCGGAGAGCCACTGCTGCTGCTGCTGCTGCTTTTCACCACCGCCCCCACTCTGTCTGAAGAGCAGCAGCCGGGGAATCGTTTCGCGCATCAGCACCAGGGCGCACTGCTCCAGGTCGAGGTGGAAGAGGCCGTAGGCCATGTCCACCGCCCGCTGCAGGCGGACAATCTCGTCCGGCGGCGGCTGCTGCTGTTGCTGCAGCGTGTTACCACCACCAGCCCCAGCCCCTCCGGAGACCAGCGACGGGGGCGTCGCCAGCTCAAAGAGGCACTCCACGACGGCGTTGGTGAACCAGCGGATGCCGCCCAGAACGACCAGCTTGTCAAAGTCGTAGATGTTATCCATGGTAAAGTGACTCCCAGTGGCGGCCAGCGTCTCTCGCAGCAGCTCATTCAGCGGCCGCCGGCTGAGGCGGAGGGCGTTGCCGGTGTAGTTGAAGCGCGGCGGCTTGTCGTCAATTCGCGGCGGCTCAAAGTCAGGCAGGAACTTGTTGTAGAGGTGGCGGTTGACGATCCGAAGTACCAAGCCTCGTTCCTTGTAGAAGAGGCTGTTGCTGTCGTCGGTGGTGGTAGAAGAGGTCGAATTTTCCGCCGATTCCTTTGAGCCATCCTGCTCGGCCTCCTCAAAGTTGTAGGGAATGTACAGCTGCGCCAGCATGTAGTGAATCTTCTCCCGCTCCGCCTCCCCGGCCACCTTCAGCTTCGCCACCAGCATGCAGAAGGCGACCACCGAGGCGAAGAGCACCCTGCTCTTCAGCCGCTCCAGAAAGACGTCCACCAAGGGACGGTCCACGACGCCCGCCTCCCACGCCCTCAGCAGCTCCTCCACGGCGAGCTGCACCGCCCAAACGACGTCCGGCCAGCGGACGAGACTCGTCTTAAAATCCGCGCCCGCATTCGCCACCAGGAACTGCCCCATCAGCGACTCCAGCTTGGCCGGCTCGGGAATGGCGTCGAGGATCGCCTCCGAGGAGAGCTCCTCGGTGAAGTTGAGGGCGACCCAGCGGGCGAAGAAGGAGTCGGCGGTGGCGGGGTCGTTGAGCAGCACCTCCGAGCCGAAGTTGATCGTCAGGCTGCAGAGGATGAGGAAGCTGATGTCGAAGTAGACGGCCCGCGTTTGCGAGTTGCGAATGTTTTCGCCGGTGCTCCACTTGTGCTGCTCGTTTAGCTTTAGGACCTTCTGGGCCAGCTGGGAGAGGCTGCCGGTGCAGGCGCTGGCGCAGAGGAGGATCTCCAGGCTGTTGTGCATGCGACAGAGGACGCCGGGGAGGATGCTGCTGCTGCTGCCACTTCCGCCGCCCTCTTCGAGGACACTGTCGCCGCCCACGCAGAAGATCGTCTTGAGGGTGGTCTCTGCCCGGACGACTAGCACCTTCGACTGGGTGATCTGCTCCGAGGTGAGGTGCCTGGTAGGGGCCTTGCAGTGCTCCATGNGGGCCAGCTGGGAGAGGCTGCCGGTGCAGGCGCTGGCGCAGAGGAGGATCTCCAGGCTGTTGTGCATGCGACAGAGGACGCCGGGGAGGATGCTGCTGCTGCTGCCACTTCCGCCGCCCTCTTCGAGGACACTGTCGCCGCCCACGCAGAAGATCGTCTTGAGGGTGGTCTCTGCCCGGACGACTAGCACCTTCGACTGGGTGATCTGCTCCGAGGTGAGGTGCCTGGTAGGGGCCTTGCAGTGCTCCATGAAGCGCTCTCGGGTGGCGGAGCTGCAGAGGCCCAGCGCCTCCACTTCGTGGAAAAATTTGGGCAGAAACTCGGGGCAGACGACGGCGGTGAAGAGCTCGAGGAGCGGGGTGCGGCGCATCAGCAGCTCCAGGCCGGCCTCGAAGTGGGCGTCGGCGGTTTTTGAAGTGGAGGAGTTTGAGGAGTTTGAGGAAGAGGAGGTCTGCGCCGCCAGACAGCGAAACACCTGCGGCAGCTTCATCAGAAAGAAGCTGGACCACTTGTGGAAGACGGCCACATTGGGCGTCTCCACCTTTAACGAAATCTTCTGCCCCTCAATCAGCGAGAGGAAGGTGGCGTGCAGCGACTCGCAGTAGATCGCCGGCAGGCTGATGTCAAAGTAGCGGCTGATGGTGAGGATCTGGCCGGCGAGCACCTCGGCGGCGTCGAAGCGCTCGAGGAGGGCGCTGAAGGCGATGGCCGCCTGCAGACTGCGCACCACCAGCAGGCGGTAGGGGACGTAGGTGGAGTAGGCGGTCAGCTGGCGGGCGGCCACCTCGATGGTGGGCGCTGAGGAGGATGAGGATGAAGCTGAAGATAGAGAGTTAGCATCCGACAAGGACACCTTCAGCCAGTCGATGCTCTTGAGAAAGTTCGCCACCACCTGGTGAAGGCCACCGTCGCTGCCGACTGAAGAGGACGGCGGAAGGAGGCCGCCGGCGAGCTTCGCCTGCACGACCTGGTGGTCGGTGATGAAGCGCCGCCAGACGGCCGGTTCCTCTAGCTTGCCCACGTAGAGGAGGGCCTTGAGGAAGGGCGACCGGGCGAGGACGGCCAGTATGTCGGCGCTCAGCTTCAGTATGGGCAGGTGGTAGTAGGCGACGACGCTCTGGTTGAAGATGCTGTTGTTGGAGCTGCTGCTGTTTCCATTGCTGCCATTGTTGTTGTCGGGCGAGGTTGAAGAGGAAGTGGAAGAGGAGTTGTTGGCGGCGGCGGTGCTGGCTGAGTTTGAGTTCGAATTTGAGGTGGCCGAGGCGACCGCCACCTCGTCCACCGAGCTGGAGATGACGCGAAAGAGCCAGCTGAGGAGGGAGATCAGCGCCCGGCACAGGGCAATGCACTCGTC
>NW_016195171.1:0-3063 GCF_001687245.7 Rhagoletis zephyria | reverse complement strand
AAAATCAACAAAGTCGAAGCGGTAGAAGTCATAGTAGCTATTTCGGAGATTACCACATCTCCTCATCACACTTCAGCGGGGATCGAACCCGCAATATCGATGTGCAAAGTCAGAAGCATAAAGCACTGAGCTATGCACACCCCGTAAACTCTTTTTGCTAATTCATTTCCTTATTCAACCTACTACTATCAAGTGCAGTTGTCAATTGTATACATTTATTTGCTTTATTGTATATGTTCTGGCAGACTCTGGGTAGTTACAACTAAGAAGTTGACTACTCCGCTCCTAAACCAACCTTCGATAGGCTCTCTAAGACGAGCATCCGGTCAAGAAGAGAATAGCAAACACCAAAACTATGGAGACGGCGGAATTGAATTTTTACACAGATGGATCCAAGCTAGACAATAAGGTTGGCTACGGAGCTTTCTCTAAGGAAATAGGACTGGCCCTATCCGTCCGAATTCCGGACCACTGCAGCGTTTATCAGGCAGAAGTTTTACCTATAACAGAGGTCGCTGTGTACCTTAGTACGCATGCCGTAACGAAGACTACGATTATAACTTTCTCGGACAGCCAGGCGGCCATCAAATCCAGCGTTTGAAGTGCTTTAATTTTTTATTTTATTTGCTTTGATTTTGCTTTGGCTGGAAGGATTTTCAAAGCCCACACAAACAAAAAACGAAGCTGGACTGTCGATTTGCTGCCGAGCAGCGCGACTGTAAAGCGAAAGCAGTACGAAGAAAAAATGCAATTCGAGTGTTGCTGTGCTATGAAGATCTTCTTCACGATAGCAAAGCAACAGCAAGAGGAATTTCGATTGTTGCTGTGTTCGCAGAATTCTGAATAGTTCTAAACGACTGGCATATGTAAATATGTATGCATGTAAACATGTTCCTATGTCTTTCATCACACAAATATAATGATATGAACTTGCAATGCCTTTAGTTAAATATACAAGCTAAGGTAATGTAATAAGAAATGCGAACACGAAATATATTTAAAGTTCTTATTACAAATTTTATTTTTCAATTAATTATTTTTTAATTTTTTCTTTTGACTACAAAAAGTATCCACAGAAAAGATTTTGTAAAAATTTAAATTAACAAGTAAATTTCTTAACAAGTAATGTCCTACAATTTAAATAAATTTCTATTATTTTTCATTTCAAATTTTCACCGACTCCACACTAGGGTGGTCATAGAAAGTAAAGTCGGAACTTGAATGCTCTCACCCCTAGGATTGTTTTCCGAAAAACGTTATACCCCTGTTTTTTTTTTTATTTTGAAANTCACCCCTAGGATTGTTTTCCGAAAAACGTTATACCCCTGTTTTTTTTTTATTTTGAAGTCATAAAATATTTAGAGGTTGCTGAAATTGCTTAAAGTTTTCCATGTATCTTAATTGGGGAAAAACAAGTTTTCGTAGAGATGGTATGGAATTCCTGAAAATGAATATTTTTCCATCGGAAAACTTCGTTTCTCTTTAGAAGACTTCCAACAACAAAATCAAATTGTTTATTTAACAATTTTCTATTACTAACTGCTTTTTATAGGATGTCCTGCCTTCCCAATGTCTTTATTTTCAAAATATTTCCAAATGGCGTTTTAAGCATTTTTGCGCAACAACGTCGAAAAGCAACAGCAGTAACTATAGAAAATTATGCTGTGCTGTTCGTACATCGGTTCGACAGTTAAAGCGACAGCACATACAAACTGTTTGAAATTTCGCAGCCAAAGCAACAGAACAGCAAACTGAATCTAACATTTCAGCTGTGCTGCGGGCTCGCTGTGGATAAGTGTGCAGCAAAGCAAAGTCATAAAAGTTTCAAAAGGAAAGAATTGCTTTCGCCGCACAGCTATAGAAGGTTGTTTAGTGCTGTTGTCATTATGCTGACAGTTTTTCAAACACTGATCAAATCAATTATCATGGTAATGCTGAGATAGCAGGTCGCGCAGGAATGCCTCGTCGCTCTAAACGATATTAGCGGTGTGTTCAAGGTCAGCCTCATATGGATTCCAAGACACAGAGATATTGAAGGAAACTGTAGGGCCGATGAGCTTGCCAGGAAAGGTCCCAATCTCCCCCTATGTGAAAACAAAGGCACTAATGGGATACCCAAGGCAACCTGCAAATTAGAACTTCGAAATAGCATATTACAAGAGGCCAACATGGCTAGAGGAGGGCACTTGTAGAACAACCAGGCTGCTTTGGCCACAAATAGATACGAAAAAGACGAAAGAGTTGCTCAGCCTCTCAAGAGAGGATGTTGCGATGGTCACGGCTTGTGTAACCGGTAATTGGCTATTTGGCCGGCACTCTTCAAGACTAGGAATATTCTCCCATGAATAGTGTAGAAGTTGCAGAGATGAGGAAGAGGACGAAACCGTCTAGCACTTCTTCTGTAGTTGCCCAGATTTGGCCAAGAGGAGAGCAGACTCTCTTACGGAATTATCATGCGTAGGAATAAAACCAATTCTACGCATTATAAAGCCTCAAATTGGTTCTCTTAAGAATAGGTACCGAGGTTCCCGTGATCTGCAGTGGTAGCACAATGGACATTCAAAAGGTCTAAGTGAGTTTGTCACTTGAACCGACTGCTACATCAACCTAACCTAACCTATAGGTTCAGGCAGGCTCTTCCAAAACTATGTATTTGTCAATGTTATTGTGGCATATCAACATTTTATTTTTAATATTATTATTGAGCTTTGTACCACGATTATGTGCCTTAGAAAAATGGAAAAAGAAGCTTACCGATTTTTTTTCACATATTGCACACAATTTTAAATAGGATTCATATAGTTTTTGGTAAAGAATGAACGAAATTTTTATAAAAAATTAACAAAAATGAAGTACGAAAATAATTGGTTGTTAAAACTTTTCAATATATGTAGGGGTTTTATATTTTGAAACTAGGTGTGGTATTAATGTAATTTATTAAAAACTATTTAGCACTGCTTACGAGTTTCAGTAGTTTTAAAGCAATTAAAGTATTTTTGTCTTATATATGTACATTTATTAAGGCCTGTATGCAGCTCTCAAGAAAAGCAAAAACTCCATATA
>NW_016195170.1:0-3063 GCF_001687245.7 Rhagoletis zephyria | reverse complement strand
GGTGAGACGATATTTATTTGCAAACGTTTTAATGTTTTCGGATGTTTATATAATATTAATGGACCATGGACTTGGGCACGCCGAGTTGGTCAGTTTTCAAGATCCTGGTGATTGAAATCAAACATGTATTGTCAAAGATTAGGAATCTTTTGATACGTTAATAGTAGTTTCAAGCATATAATTATTTGCATACATTAACATAATACAATTACTGTGAGAAACGCCCATTTTAAGTCCATTTATGCCGTCTTGAAAATTGGTGCGGTTTATTAGTAAACGAACAATCACATTTTTCGCGGTTTCTAAATTTGCCGTTACATGAAAGTAGGAGACGTGCAATAAGTGTTTAGATATACATAAATATTTTAGGTAATTGCATTATGTAAAAAGTCTCTAACATATCCTGGGAAATCCTTTTGAGGACTTTCCAATTGGTCGATAGTGCTTTGCATTAAGCTCGAATGAAAAAAATCTCTCCCTGGAACACTTTTCTGTAATCCGGCTCTTTTATCTAAACGTGTTTTATACAATTTGAGATACATTTTTTTTAGAAAAAAACTGGAGATCCACTTAAGTCTTTCGATATAACTTTGGTAAATGTTGCTCGATCGGTACGTAGTAATTACCCCATTGAAGGCGAGACTTACTGTTACTGATTTATGATAATAATATGATGAGAATCGTTCAGATTATAAATAAATTATTTTAAATAAAAAAAATTTTGAACAATTTTTTGTTTAATTTTCATATATTTGCAATTTTTATATTGTATGCATAAACATAAGTAAACTAATGAGTGTTTCTAGAAGTTGTGCCTATTCAGTGTTCCCATAATCACTTGCATAAACAAAATTTTTCCACGATGATGCAAAATATGGATTTTCTATTAGAACTACCGAAATTGTTCCTAAATTTGCAAAAATTCGCAAACTATAGCTAATATTAAAAAATGATTAGAATATTCAGATTTGGATAAAATTCGATTTTCGACCCGCCCTAATGTACATACATATCTGTGGACTTTTGACAAAACAATTTTTTGCATTCCGTAGGTTGGATTTTGAGTTAATTTTAAGGAACTTCCAAATTAAAAATTTAAAATTTTTTTTATTTAACTTAGATTAAGATAGCATCTTAAGCTACTTCTATTAACGGTCAAAAATAGAAATATTACATGAGATCTCAGTTAATTATTGCTTTGGAGAGAAAATGATCTCACTCGAGAGAAGTTGTTTTGTCAAATGTTCACAGATATGTATATTTAACAAAATCAGTTATTTGTACATATGTCATGTTTTTTATAAACTTATGAGAACACTTTTCGATGATTGCTTCATTGGTGTTGTAATTATTATTAAAATTATTCACAAATGCCAAACTCATGATTTCATATCTATAAAATGGTTATTTAGCTGTTCACTGAACTTCTGAGACAACTGCAGGTGCGATTTGAATGGACCCGTTTGCGTAGGCAAAGCCCGCGGGTACGGGCCGAAATATTTGCTGTCAGCACGAACTCGTGCGGGCCTGGCCCCACTAATATTCTTAACGTGCGAGCTTGTGCGTGTTTTTGAAAGTTGATTTTGCACTCGTGCCCATCTCTACTTCATACCAATATAAGACTTTTCACTGTATGAAAACTATCCGGTTATTCCTTAGTTTCAAAATTGGGAGCCGGTTTTTTTGAATCTGCAATTTTTCGAATAACTCGCAAACCAGTTTTGTAAAAAAGGCGAATAATCGAACACCCTAGTAAGTAGACCAAATTCCGCCCATCGATCGATAACTGAAGAAGATTTTCGTTTTCGGTGCCCTTAATATAAATTTTCTGCTTACAATTTTTATGGAATATTTTAACACCCTAACTAGAATTTATTCAAAGCAGGTTCAAGAAAATCCGTTGTGGTAGGTGCTAATGGGTTATCGTTTTCTCTAAAAAATGCAGGAATTATGTTTGTAGTAGTTTTAGACATACAATTTATAGGCACGTAGTTATAATCGTTTGATAGGGCACGCTTTTGGAAAAAAAAACAATTTTTAATTTGAAATCATATTTTGAAATTTTAGCAATTTTTGGTAGGCACGCAAAAATCAGGTTTTCGTTAAAATAGAGAGCAACAGATTCATCCACTCAAGTAGCATACTGGTGTATAAATTGGTGTAAATTTATGGATTTTGGTACAAATCTGATTAGATTGAATAAAAAAAGAACGTTTTGGTGTATTTGTTATTCCACCAGTATTTCTTTCAAATCAAAATTCTACCTTTAACATTTTGGTACTATTTATTTATTGAGATAAGTACGAAAACTACACCAGCTCCTAAAATGCGCCACTTTTTTCATTTGGTTCACAAATAGCTCCACGTTAACAAATGCCATTAAAATTATTCAGGCGACATTCTGAGTAGTGATGTGCTGAATTCTCGGTACCCAATACTTGAAAAAAAAATTCGGTACCCAATACTTCCTTTTCGGTACCTTTCGTCATTATATCTGTGCCGTTCAATTAAAGTGGCTTAAGTCACTTTAAAANAATTAAAAAAAAATCAGTTTCCTTTGAAATTGTTTTATATTTTAATTAAGATTCTATTATAGGGGCATCTTGAACTACATCTTTGGCTAGTTCAACGTTAAAATATTGTTTAAGAATCCAATGAAATGTGGCTTTAAAGGGAAAAGGACCTATCTCGACATAGGCTACTTTTGGGGGTAAAAATTATTGATATTTTATAAGACATAATGTACAAATAAGACGGTCCTTTCTCAAGAGATGAGCAATGTGTTTGTATGTATGTAGTTAAGTGAAGCAAGTATAATGTGTGCGTCGAACAAGGCAGGCAATTAATAATGATCAAGGCGAATTTAATAAGGTGGTGTTAGCCGTATATAAGTAAAAAATTACACTTACAAATTATACGCAGATATTCATACTGTCATTAGTATGAACTACAACAAACACGTAATTTTGATGTAATTATTATTAAATTCGCCCTGATACTGATGTCGCAAAACACCTCTCGCCTTCTTTTACTTATCGCAACCGTCTTTCCAATTGCAATAGT
>NW_016195169.1:0-3063 GCF_001687245.7 Rhagoletis zephyria | reverse complement strand
ATTTGTGACGTGCGCCTTGATGTTGTCACGCAAAGTGGAGCGACCTACAGTTTTATGTATGAGAAGCTCTTTTTCACGGCTGAATACACGCGGAAGTTTGTCATGACTACGGGGAGGCGACCGTTATTAGAAACAAGTTTTTTTTGATGTTGATCGGAAACTGGACGACTCGAACCCAAACCCTGCGGAGTGGTAGCGCTCACTGCAAACCGCTACAGTGAAAGTAACAACAACTTACAGTAACGAGCAAAACTGTAACATCCAAGTTCTAACGACATTCATATTCTTGTATTGTTGTATATTCTGATTGGTACATCCGTATTCCCTCTCTCATAACGATTTGAAGTTAATCCAACAACAATAAAAATAACTGGCAGACAAAAATGTAAATTAAGGCAAATGTTACAGTTTTGTACTCACTCTCAGTTTTGCATTTGACAGTTATCTTTTACTTAGTTGGAAGTCAGATGACTTTTTTATGTATTGTAATTTATTCAAGNGTAAATGTAAATAATGGATTTACTGCGGAAAGGCGGCATCGTTGGAAAAGTGGCAAACAATTGAGGAGTTTCCCACAAGAAAATGTTAAGACTAAGAAAAAATATAGCAAATATTGTTCCCAAGCACAAACGAAGTCTGTCAAAAAATATTACCGTCCGAATATCTTGTGAACTTAGTTGCAAACAGCGATACAGCCACTACTACCGAAGCGCTTAAGGTATTAAACTTTAATGCAAATCAGTAGACAGCGAGGCGAAGAATTTTCAAATTGAGCGCAAAGGCATAAAGAAGAAAAAAGGAACTTTGATCAAAATACATGTGTGAGTGCGGTAGCATTTTGTTGCATCGCACGAAATTCGGATCGTTGCCGATTGAGATATGGTAAGCCTTTCAGAATGTAATAAAAACACGTTTTTAAGCTTCATTTGTAGGTGGTTTTACCTGACAAGGCTTTCAATCAGATGGCCGGGCATGGTATTGGATCAATGACCCAAATCAAGCCCAAGCGCATCATGTACTACAAACTGTGAATCACAGCGGTCGGTCAATAATAGTTTGGGGTTGTATTTCAAAAATATTGTTGGTCGGTTAGTAGGAATTGTGCGTAAGGAACAGTATATGTTCATCTTTCAACAAAATGTGCAAGCTGTAGTCGAAAAAATGAGAGATTCTGATGAAAAATCATCCAAAGCACACTGCACATGTTAGCGAAGACTCGATACAAAAGCAAAAATTTGCTAATTTGAAAGATCTCCGCGGACATGAATCTCATCGACAACTTGCGGAATCAACTAAAATCACAGCTTAGTAAGTATCCAAGTCCGTCCAATAGAGTACATGAGCTGTGAAAGCAAACTAAGGATATGTGGTAAGCTATATTTCCAGAATTTTTACAGAGGCACACATCCAGTATGCCAAATCGCAATCAGGAACTAAAAAAGACAAAAGGATGCTGAACATTGTATTAATTGTCAAAAACTTATTAAAAGTATATGAGTGCAAAACTGTAACATTTGCCTTAATTCACGTTTTTTTCTACTAGTTTTATTATAGTTGTTGGATTGACTTCAAATCATTATGAGAGAGGAGGTACAGGTGTACCCATAAGAATATACATACAAAAAAAATATGAAAGTCGTTAGAACTTGGAAAGATATCGATGGCCGGAATAAAAAGTGTTACACCATGTAACAGTTTTGCCCGTCACTGTACATTCGTGGTGACTTAGCTCAGTGGGTGAATCACTGGCTTTGTAAGTCGGAGTCGCTGGTTCGAGTTCACTGATAAAGAAGTGTAATGAGGAGATGTTTTGATCTCCCAAATAGCAGCTATAACTTCTACCATTTCTAAACTATTATTGTTTTTCCACAAGCATTTCTCATTAAAAACGGCCTCAAGCTCAATAAAATTGTTTGATTAAATTTTAGTATTATAAAGAGAAGGTTTAAGCATTTCATAAAAAAAAAAAAATATCCCGGTCATAGTTTGAAAGATTTCTGCAAATTAAGAGAGCGCTGTCAGTTTTTTTTATCACATATTTAGTTTTTGGTGTTGGAATATCGTTCGCTCTTAGGGCCAATAACTTATCTACAAATTTTAAAGTGTAGTTCAACCATTAGTTAAATTTAACCACAGAAAATTCCATAGAAATTTCTGTACCTAAGTTTGGAATTTTCTGTAGTTACTATACTATAAGTAAATAAGTTAAGCGCCTTAAAGTGAAAAATTAACGAAAATTATGACGAGCAAAAAAAGCTTCTCAAAAACACGAGTAAGTGTAAGATTTCACACCCTAGGTGGTAGATTTGGTAGCTGCTCAAAGAAGAGGTAGATTTACCGCAATGTGGTAGGAGTCCGAGCACTGCTTCTAATTGTATGGAAATGTAAACACATATCAATTTATTTAGAAATTTTCTGTATGCAAGTTATTTAAAATATTGTTTTTTGTTACTTATTGCTTTATAACAATTATATTCAACAATTTTGTTGACCTTGATGCCGTTTTTTATAAAATTTTGGTAAAAAATACCACAATTTACATTTTGGTACGAGTTACAGCTGCTATTTCGGAAATCACCACATCTCCTCATCAGACTTTTTAAACAGGGTTTCGATCGAACGACCCCAGCAGTGAAAAAACAGTTTACGTGGCGAGCTTAGCTCAGTGGGTAGACTGCTGGCTATGGCGGCTGGGGTAGTTGGAGCGAATCCCAGTTGAAGAAGTCTGAAGAGGAGATGTGGTGATCTCTGAAATAGCAGCTGTAACTTCTACCAAAATGTAAATTGTGTTTTTTTTCACAAAAATTTTCATTAAAAGCGGTCTCATGCTCAATAAAATCGTTGAATTTTTTGCTACTGAACTAATTTTGTCGGGTCAAATTGACCCTGTTTTGACCTTGCCACACTTATGTATGATAAGCCTAGCATTTGTACATGTACTGCATTCATGCTTACGTACACAAACACAATAAATGCTATCGGAAATAGTCCAATTGAACCAACAAGAGTTTCTGCAGCAACAATTATTCACATCGATGGTTCATCAATGAAGAATAGATAATT
>NW_016195168.1:0-3063 GCF_001687245.7 Rhagoletis zephyria | reverse complement strand
AATTGTTTTAGTGCTCTTTTTGTGGCGCTTAACTCAAACCCAAATTGTTTCGAACTTTGTTTTTCGGATTTTTGTTTTTTTTTCTTAAGCTGTGTTTTATTTGCATGAAGTGGCTTTTTCTTTTATTTGTTTTGTAATAAACCGAATTGAGAAAGTGGAGTTCAAATGATTTATATTTTTAATAAGCAGCCACTGGACACTGATTGCTTTTTGAAAATTCTTAATTGCAATTAAAAAAATGAGGTAAAAGGGTTAAGGTAATTTGTGAAAAAAAAAATGCATATGTCGGCTTTTTGTTATAAAATATGCTGAATAAGAGTTTTTTAAGAATTCTAAACCATGCAATTTATTTTTAAAAAGCTGATACTCGTAAAAGTTGGTGTTGTTTTCCACCAATAAAAATTATGAGAGATCGTCATTACTTTTGGTAAATGAATTTGGTTTGATAAGTACGACCTCATGTTTAAATTAAGAAAAAAAAACCTAATAAATATGTAAATTTTCTATAGTGATGGTAAGTATGACGCTCATATTCTTCCATACGACATTTATTCGATTTGATTTTTAAGCTCATAAGTTGGCATTTCTTTCCATGTTCCATTGAAGAGCTCTGGCCTACTTCCACCCGTCATGAAAATGATTCCTACAAGAATCTGAGGGGCACAAATTGAGGTCTGAACGGCAGGAGCGGCAGCTTGTGGGCCGAAAATCCGCTTTTCATGGTTCATTATACATACTCTAAAAAGTTTAAGTGCTAAAAAAATGTTTCTTTATTTAGATTACGTTGATTCTCTACAAAACGGGTCCATATAGCAAATTATGTAGGACTAATACTTTCGAAGATAATTGCAATTTTATAAAAAAAAATTAATAATTAATGAATTTATTAATTTTAATTTTTTTTTAGCCAGTAGAACTTTGATGGACTTGGGCGAGCCTAAAAGCAGAAACAGACGGCAGCGTTGATCCCGATCAACTCGGGAATTGACTACAGTTGATCCGGATTAAGTCCGAGTTAGTTAAGCTTTAAGATATTGAAAGGCGGATTTTCGGCCCACGCTAATGTACATAGATATTTCCATCTATATTTCTTGTATCTTCTATGGGCGCGCAACCCTGCATTTATTTATAGAAGAATGCCACTTTGGTACAAAGAAAATTATCTGCTGCCTCTTAAACTTGTCTCCCATTTGTTCAAGTGCTCCTCGATACTTTATTTCGATATGTCCTTGAGACGCTGTTGTCCAGTTCGTGAATTATCAATTCAAATACCTTTGTACGAGCACATTGCGGGTGTGGAGAGCACTCAGTAGTTTGAGCTCATGTGAGCATTAAAATATTGGGGGCGCAACAATCGAAGCTTTAATATTTTGTATTACTTTGGACATTCATACCATATGGAAATATGTAAGTATGTACATACACATACTTATGCATATGCATGTGGCTGAGGGTAGAATAACGAATGCATTGATCCCATGTCGATTCAATTAAACGATAAAGTTTTTTTTCTTGTGTAAAATGAGAAAAGGCCACCACTGCAAGGGCAGAGCAACAACAAAAATGTGCTTTGAAGTAGGGTAAAGTTACAACGAGTAAGGGGCACAAAAAAAAAAGAAACAAACAATTAATGAAGAAAGGAAAGTAAGCACAGTAGAATCAAAATCGAAATCAAGCGAGCAAATAAAAAGTTGAACAAAAAAAAAAAAAAACGAAATGAAAACTCATTTAAAGCACTATTTTAAATTGAAATCGATAAGCGCAACGATTGGATCAGAAAAAACTAATTTGCTGGAATAAAGTACTTCTGCCAAAGGATGTGCAGTGAAAATGTGAGGGGGAAAATTATATGATGTTAAGGGGGAATATTCGTGTTTCGAGTTAAATGGTTTGTGGCGTGCGAATGAAAACTTTTTAACCTACATTCAACTTGCTAGCAGCGAATTAAGCACTCATTATCTCCGCATTTAAATGAGTAGCGGAAACGAAATTTACTAATTACCTACTGGCATGGAATTTTCATTTTAAGAGGCTGCAAAATGATTTTTACGCATCTTTTGGGCAGTGGGATAATTTTTTTTTTGGGGAGGAGGAAGATATGGGATGTTGGATAGGCGCTGGAGTACAAAATATAACCCGAGAAAAAGGTTTAGCTATATCAACTATATACATATGCATATTTACATATATATATATTTCTGTTTCTTATTTTTTTTCTCGGCAGCGATGCGTCTAATAGAAAGACAACTCAGTCCATGTTTTACAAAAGAAATGTGAGTTTTATACTCTAACTTGTTTAATTATTAATGCTTAAAAATGCGCTAACCTTTCTCTGGCCAAGGCCGAAAAATCACAAAGAATTTTCTCTGAAAAAATGGTAAGTAAACTTTAAGCTAGAAGAAATTCGAATTCAAGCAAGAGATTTATTAGAATAGAGAGTTCGAGATAAGTTTTTATTTTTCTAGTGTATTTAGCCAGATTATTCAATACCATACTTACCATATATATACATAGGTTAGAGATCAACTGTGTACCAAAAAGCATCGTAACCACACACAAGTAGTCTGAATTAAAGGTTATGTTCCTCAAGAAAATAAATCAAAGGGGAAATTACAGCTCTATGTGCCAAAGACGTTGCGGCTTCCAGCTTATGAAATATACTGTAGATCCAACCATCAGTAGAGTAGGGTCTATGGCTTAGGCTTATAGGTCTCTACGATAAAGTTAAATTAAGTTCATATCATATTCATAAACATATACAATACTCATATTCATACTCATATTCATACTTATATTCATATGAATATTAATATTTATAATCATATTCATATACATATTTATATTCATATTCATATTCATATTCATATTTATATTCATATTCGCATTCATATTCATATTTATATTCATATTCATGTTCATATACATATTCATATTCCTATTCGTATTCATATTAATATTCATATTCATATTCATATTCATATTCATATTTATATTCATATTCATATTCATATTCATATTCATATTCATATTCATATTCATATTCATATTCATATTCAATTCATA
>NW_016195167.1:0-3063 GCF_001687245.7 Rhagoletis zephyria | reverse complement strand
TCTATGCTGTATAAGCTTTATCTCCTATAGCACTGATTGTTAAGATACCTTTATGTATGAAACTAAACCCAGTAAATTGTGTTACTGGTTTACATACCGATCACATAGCGGTGGTGTCATATAAAGTATATCTTCCATACCTCTGATTGCTTAGATGCGATTTTTTATATAAGTATGTAACTCCTCTATCGATGTATTCAAAAGCAGTCAAAGTAAAATTTGCAGATGTTCATGAAAGGTATGAAGCCTTCGGCATAGCCGAAGACAGCGCTGCTCTTACTTGTTTTTATTATAATTTAAAATCTAAAGTGATGTAGGATTCGGAAAATCTCGTTGGATTAAAAAAAGCTTGATGTGTAAACAGCTATGTGCGGCTTTACAATGAATTAGGCGATTCAGTTAAATATCTACACAAATAGGTTAGGTTAGAAATTAGACATTAATTTTATTTAATTTTATCACTTTTTTTTGGGATCAGCATATAACTTGTCATAACTACTATTACGGGAATGGTTTCGAACTAGCCTGAAACGACCCCCAACTAGTAATAAACTTATCCTGAGGTGTTTCCAAAACTGAACTGGTTCCAAAATGAACCCAAACTAGACCGAAATTGTTTCTGAAAAAGTCCGGAGTTAGTCTCGAAATGGGCTAGAACTAGTCCTAAAATGGTCCTTAAATAGCCGTGAACTAGTCCATAAATGCTACGCTCAAGAAGCAAATATAGATTTTCTGCTGGGTTACACAGGAAGAAGTTACAAATTTTCTGCTAGGTTCTCCCAAATTTTACCCACATCGAGAGTTAATATGTTTACACATCAAAAAGTTGCCTTGACCGTTACGTAAATAACGTAGTATTTTGTTTCAGGTCATGATCTTGAATGATTAATTGCCAGTTACTGTCGAAATTCGACCCTCTTCTAGTTGTGTAAGACTCTTGGAGAGGTTTGTCGTTTAACTTATAACTTATAAAATTATCTACCGGAAAATTTCCTGCTTTTGTTCATAAATTTCGATAATTTTATACATATCGATAATTCAATGAATTTCAAAAACACTGAAATATTCGATAGCTCGACTAATTGCGATAAATTTCGATAACTGCATTTCGAGAGCACGATAAATTTCGATAACTCAAAAATGTGTATATCTCGATAACCATTAACGAACGGTGGCCAAATTTATGTTATCGTATTAATATATATATATAGATAAGTGTATTGAAAATGGGTGTTTAATGTATCAAATGAATACATACGTAATGAATTTTAAAAGCTCCCAAATATGTATGTATATGGTTACACCATTTTCATAAAGCCAACTTATTACTGATTTTGTGACGTTATTTTTCCTAATGAATAAATGTAAAAGCAATTTCCTTAGTTCAGTTCAATTCTAAATAATGAGTGAACAGTTATCACGACATACCTCTATGCGAGTATATATTAAATTAAAATCCTTTCAATTTTCACGCCATCTGTTGGCGCACAGATTTTCAATTAGCTCACTCCTCATTTCCAAGAAAACACACGTACACCCATTTGGGCAACACACACAGTCCTCAATGTATGTATGTCCACTTCCACACACATCTGCATTCGCTCGCATTTCTTCAGCACATGCCCGCCCAACTTTCCCGACATTTCCGTCTACAAATTGTGTGGTCACTTAAGTAGTCACACCATGATCGCAGACCCTGCCTTTCTACCTCCATGTCGATTTAAAAGTTTGAAAATTCCTTGCATTCTTTACAAATGCCTCCCTTCCCTCTATTTCGCATGTATGTAGTCGTCGCCATCGCCTTCGCCGTCGCCATTGTCATCACCTTCCTGCTGACAATCACTGTCGTCTGCACGTCGTTTTAGTTATTTCAACATCTTCTTAAAGGGTGTGTGCCTTCTAACGACTGACTTGGTCATATGTGTAAGCCCCTAATGCAAGTGGATGTGTGTGTATTCGTATGTGTTAGGTTGTGTGTGTATGTTGTATATCTTGGCACATTCTTAAATCGAGTTCAGTTTGTTTACCTTAGCTTGCCAGCACAAACAGGAATATACCATCAATTTTTGCAATTGTCCTTTTGCCTCTGAATTGTGCGCACATACCTGTATAAATGGATGTAGTATGTCTGCAACAATATTTGAAAAATTATCTTGACGTTCTATTTCTTTTGGCTTGCCCCTTTTAAAAGTGTCAATATTCGTTTGTGAGGTTTTCCACTTTCTTTTAATTCTACATACTTGTATTTTAGTTTTCCTAAATTTACTTAGTACTTTTCTTGTGCGTTGCGGCGATACGGTGGAGCGATTGTGACGCAGCGCATTTGGCATTTGTAGCAGAATTGTATTTAGGATGTATTTTGCAGTGTGTTCATGTGTACGTGCGTGTGTGTGTGTGTGTGTTTGCCAGCATATAGTCCACTTCCTTTCTATTATCTTTGTGCTTAAGTGTGAAAATTGTTTTCGGGTTCTATGGTGGTCAGTTTTCCTTGATTTTCTGAACTTTACATCACTTCACTTTCTGTCATGCTAGGGTCAATCTGCTGGCCCTTGATTGTCACATTTCATTGCAATCGTCAAATCGCATTTCTTTTAAAGCTTTATACAGCTGTCACTTAAAATTACGAATTTATTCAATTTGTGCAGAGATTGGAATGAAAGTTTTGGTCGGAATTGCTGTCAACTTGATAAAGTAAATTACTGCTTAAAAAAGTAGGAAAGTACGTATACATAGCGAAGGTATTGACCAGAAAGGAGGGGAATAAATTTGACTCAGAGGCTTCTATATTTTTTGAAACTAATCTAAAACTAATTTGTTTGTGTTTAATGTGTATAATTTAACTCAGATTTGATCTGACAAACTACGAATATATCGGATTTTTTTCAGTTTTCACTTCATTTAAATTTAAAATTTAATTTAATGTTGTATAATTAATTTTGTTTAGCTTAGGTCACTTAACCAAACTTAACTTAAGTTCACTTAACTTAACGTAAGTTTACTTTACTTAACCTAAGTTAAGTTTACTTTTGTTTACTCTACTTTACTTTACATAACTTTGTTTTA
>NW_016195165.1:0-3063 GCF_001687245.7 Rhagoletis zephyria | reverse complement strand
TCATTTCATCAATAATGACATCACTGAATCTGAATGATTTCCATATTTTGTCACCATCACTTTTCTTGATGCGACGTGATTCTGGCATCCACGTTGGGCGCCAGTTGGTTTGGTTGTCAAATCAAGACTAATCTTATTTGAATATTCATATTCTAATCTATAAACCGGTTGCACTGTAATAATTTATAGATGCTGTACGAGTCGTATTAATTTTTGTTTTACTCTTAATGTTCGATCTCTCGTCTTTGAGTTTCGCGGATCATTGCTACTGTCTCGTATTCGATAGTACTCCTATCGTACCAGTCGTCTAATGTCGCTATTTTTCTTAATCCGGATGTAGTCGTGTATGATCTTTCTTTAGATCAGATTACTAGATGTAAATAAAAGTGGTATCCTTGATTACCAAACATATTAAATCGTTCTATGTTATTGAATTCATATATAGTATTTTCCTCCATCTCCCTTAAGGGTAGATATCTCCAACTACAAAAAATAAAACCCTTACTACTACTAAGGACTTCATGTCTCTTATACTTGTCTAGTCAATCTCTTATCCTTACTAACTATAGTAATCCTAACTCTGCGAAAATATTGCATTTTGGTACAGCAATGGTTTGCACTTTCAAGGTATCTCAGTCGCCTTCAGTACCACTAAAATCCGAGAATAATAAGATAGTTCTAACTATCAAACAAGCAAGCCTGTTAGCACCCATTACGATGGCACAGCTATCACAAATTGCATATTACCAAAAGGTCGTCATGTTGACACCATTAGCAATTTTGCAATTTTCTCAAAAGATGGGTAAAGAAATTAATGATCAGAATGTCATATCATTAAACCAGAGTTGCCAAAGTGGTGGTCATCATCTAACTCGCTCTAAATACCATATAGCAGTATGTGCAGCATTAGTTGGAACACGCTTGATGAAAGATAGACGTGCATCAATGAGCGTTGTACGTAAAACCTTCAAGCAATACATGTCAATCAAAAAAGATATTGATTATACAAGATTCATACAAATATGCAAATTTGCTAATGCTGGAATACCAGAAGGCTTTAAACCAGAAGTATTGNCCACCGAACGAACTGTTTTGTTACGTTAAGAAACATAGAATGTGCTGAGCAGCAGGTTCGGTGCAAAAGGACTGAATTTCGCTCGTCCATTCCAATTTTGTGACCACCTAAGGAGGACTCCGGCCGCAGCAGCAGACACCAGCTACTTTGTAAAATAAACGTAAGTGAACTTAAATTTGAATTATTCAAATACATTGCTACATACCCATATTTACATATAAAACACTAAATAAATAAGTTGACTATCCTGTTTGCAATATATTAATCACTGTTCGTTCTCATTTATTTTATGCGATAACGACTGCCCGTGAGACCAACCGACATTTTCGGCAAATTCTACGGCTACACTACAAATGTTAACTTATACAGTCATTGGACACGTTTATAAGACGTAGCAGTTGCCCAACAGTTGGCTATTTGTCTTAGAAACGCACAGTTGAGTAGTTACGCTCAGCCCAACAGTTGGCAACTTTCCGCATTTTTTCCAGCGGAAAATTTTTACGCTACCTGAACTTAACGTGTTGGGCTTAGCCTAAACAGCTGATCGAAAAGACTTACGCCGCTTATATTAAATTTAACGCCGCTTTGTTAGGTGGCAGTTGCAAACAAATTTATATTATTTTATATTACTGACGTCATAAAGTAACTAAAACATATTATAATAATACTACGTTTCTAAATATATGTTTTTAAGATGTTTGCTATATAATTTTACACTGTTTAATTCATTGTAACATAACGGCCGCTCAGCGTTGAATTCTAAATAGTATCGGCGCAACTATCTCTATTTGTTGCAATTTCATTTGTTTACATTTATCAGCTGTTCATTTGGCAGCATATTCATCATTTCTAAGACGTAATTGTTGGGTTCAACAGTTGCCAGCAGTTTCGTAGCAGATGAGCTAAACAACAACGTCTTATGAACGCGACCATTATAACAGTCAGATCTCATAGTTTGCCAAGAGTCATTGGACGTTATCAAATCTTTACTAAATTCTCGGGAAATATCAATGCGTATGTTAGTTGGAGCGAAGCGGCAGGAAATATTTCGCGGCCCTTACAATATTGGGAAATAAAATCCCACAAAATGCTAAAAACACGTTAACGAATCATGGTACCGTTTTACACTTTGACGCTGCCAATAAAAAATTGACCTGTGAAACGGTGAAATGACTCTAATTTTCATGTTTTCATTGCACTTTCGATTCGTATTCAGTGAAAAAATGGAAAGAAATGTCAAAATTATTTCACATGAAAAAAAGGAACGAAACGAAACGTTTCACTTTTGCACACCCCTGACGAATTTCGTTCTGTGAAACAGTGCAATCAACTTGTTTCGTGCAGGGACGATGTCACTGCGAATGTTCTTTTTCGCACAGGGACATACGTCACAGCACAAAGAAGAAGAAAAATGTCGGAGTGCTTTTGTGATTTGCGAGAGCTAGATGTGTGCGCAGTGGGCTAGCATATATTGAAATAAACAAGGGTTTTTGTGGCTACGCCTGTTTCCCTATAAAACAATGTTTTTCATTTTGATTGGAATACGAGCTTGTTGCATAATTTAAATTTCAGGTAATTAATTGTGCTGAACCACAACTCTCAAAACCTCTTCATATGTAAAAAAAAAAAAAATTATACACAGCCTATTTATACGTGAAAACAAGATGAAGAAGATACCAAGAGGAAATCGCGTCAGCGAAAATCAAAAAGAATTTTTAATAAATTTTTTGGAGGACAATGTAGACATTGCAAACGATAAGTATGATGCTTTTTCAACATAAACAAACAAATACCAATCATTTATAAACACATAGTTTTTATGGCAGATGATGCCAAATTTCGGGAAGAAAAGTGGAAAGAACTAGCGGTAAGTCTTAATGCTCATGGTGGCACCCAGAAGGATGGTGGGGCATACAATGGCATAAATATTGAAGCGATATAACCCTCTAACCGGTAAGAGTGCCTCAGGGCATCCATTACTAAAATCT
>NW_016195164.1:0-3063 GCF_001687245.7 Rhagoletis zephyria | reverse complement strand
CTATAAAAGAGGCTGTATAGAAGCTTGGAATCGAAATTCTAGGAAGAGACGTCTTCATTTGCAATGATACTCAAAGCTTGCTCTGGCCTGCCGCCTTTCTCTTGGCCACAAAGACTTAGAGGGAAACTGCATGGCATACCAGGCAGATTCTTCCTGGTAAAGAACGTATTGCTATGCCATTTGTACGTACTTATAAGGATGAACTCGAAGTACCTACCACTTTTCGAATTTTCATGTAGAGGTGGCCTAAATGAAAGGGGCAGCCACTTCTACGAAGGTACCTACATATCCAATGCAGAATAATTCACTTTTTCACAAAAATTAAAAAAAAATGTCTTTAAAAATGCCCTTTAGTGCACTGCCTTAAATTTCTTTTTCGAGTTGGATAAATGCATGCGGCAAGTTCTTCGATTGTGTGCATGCGGCTGGGTGTGAAACCTGCACATTTACAGCTAATTATAGACATTGAGTTACTTATTCTACCCAGTCATCAGCTCACCCGGCTACCATCTATGCGCCGAACTGCTGCCTTTGTTGTTGTCATCATATTTTATTTTCCTCGGACTGCAGTTGTAACATAGCTGAAAGCGCCCGAGCGCCAGTCACGAGTTAACGAGCTGCCATTGCAACGTGTTGGGCCGCACAAGTGCATAAGTGCAGTAACTTAATACTTACGTACATATGTAGCGTAAAATCTGCGATGGAAACAATGTGCGGCAATAAGCAGACATTGCATGCAACGCCGCGGTGATTGTACGTAGTTGGTGCTGCCAGTGCTACTGCATACTTACTGCTTTTGTTGTCGCCGATGCCGATGCATCATGTGATGCTGGTGCTGCTGTTGCGGAAGCTGAATGTGTGGCACGAAAGTGCAATGACGTATTTTGTTGGCAATAAAGATGCGCAGCACGACTAAAAAAGCAAAAACCAAAAGCCATAAAAATTGAGCGATTTCAAACAAATGTAATTTTAATATTTGTTTTTTTTTTTTCTTCTCCGTTTTCATTCAAAAAACTGCTGCGGCAGCTGTAAATGTGAGCTTTATGCATTTGCATCTTTCCTCATTTACAAATACAGAGAGTTCATGAGTTTAATGGATTTTGGATTAAAAAAAAAATAAAAAAAATAAAAATAAAAAAATAAAAATATTTTTGTTCGCCGAACGTACGGTTTACCTTTTTACATTTTTCCTTATATCTGCGGCATTTATTTACGATCCGACTGAAAAGTATTAAATGCCGATATTTTTGTCTCAAGGACACAATTTTTCTGTTCAAAAGTTCATTGAACTCTAGTACCCCTTACTAGTACTTACGCACCAGTTCTCAGTTCCTGCCACTCTAACTTACCACCGTAAAGTCAGTAAATTAACAGGGCAATTCTGGCCACTGGCATTCAACTCACCACAGTCTTCGAAAGACAATTCTGGAAAACTATTTTAAATGTTTTTTTTTCTGTCCTTCGGTAGATAAATTAAAAGATTTGCTAACGAGAAGGTGTTAGCGTTATTCTGTTTATATTTTAGCAATAGAATTTCTAAAAACTAAATATTTGATTAAAAAAGTTTTCTTGTATACCTAATTTTCTTATTAAAACAATAAAAACAAATGAAAATTAAAAAAGGAAAAAGTTATTGAAAAACATAAAACAAATTCCTAAAAATTAAATTAAGGAAATCAAATAAAAATATTTATGTTTTTAAAATAATATAATCTAAAAATTATAAAAATATGATCTAAAAAAGATAAAAATTAAATTAAAGAAAATATAGAAAAAATAAATAAAATTAAAAAAATATTTTTAAAACAAAATTATAGAATTTAAAGTAAATTATATTAAATAAAAAATTATAATAAAAGAACAAAAAATGTTACTAAAAATTAAGTGAATTAAAAAAATGTTCTTAAAAAAAAATAAAATAAAAATTTAACTAAAAATAGAAAAAGATAAAATAAGTTTCTGAAAATTATATGAAACTAAAAATGTACTTTCTTTTCTAAAATAAAAATTTAAGATCAAAGAAAATTGCATACAAAAATTAATAAAAAAAATAAAACCGATTCCTAAAATTAAGTGAAATTAAAAAAAAATGTCTCTCCTTTTATAATAATATAATCTAAAAATACAAATAAAATAATATTAAAAAATGATAAAAAATGAAATAAAGAAAAATGAGATTAAAATTAAATGAATTAAAAAAATAGTTTTAAAAGAAAATTCAATTGAAAAAAGAAAGAATTGAGTTATAAACAAAGAAAAACAATTATAATATATAAAAGAATATAAAAAGTAAGAAGTTTCTAAAAATTATATAGAATTAAAAAATAAAGTAGTCTTCTTAAAACTATGTATAAAAACTAGGGATCAAAAGAAAATTAGCTAAACAAATTATAAAAAAAATTAAACCAATTCCTAAAAATTAAATGAAATAAAAACAAAATATTTTTTTCTTTTAATAAGAAAATAATCTAAAATTTTAAATAAGGGAAAAATTAAAAAAGATAAAAAATTTATATTAAATGCAATGAAAAAATAGTGTTAAAACAAAAAAACAAAAAAAAAAACAAATACAAAAATTAAATTAAGGAAAAGAAAAACATGAATTAAATAAATATAAGCTTTTGAAAATGAAATGCATTAACAATAATAGTTTTCTTTTTATCTAAAATCTAAAAATTAAACCAAAAACAGAAATAAAATAAAAATAAAAATCTTTCTAAAAATTTTATGAAATTTTTTCTTTTTAAACAACAATTTCTTAAAATTTAAATAAAACTAAATTGAAAAAAGAAAAAAATAAATAACAATTCTCTTCTTTGAAATTGCTTTGCAAAAACACTTTAAGACTCTGGGTGTACGGCGAACTTTTTTTGTTTGCTTGCAAGGTGGTGCGGTCTAATGTACGTGCACATAGTATGAATAGACAGTTCGACAAACGTTTATTTTGGGCCGCAATAAAACTTGGAGCGTTCGCTTCTTAAATTTTTTTCAGCCAGCAAGCCACATTTTTTTTGTTTTTTTTTTTGGTAGCCACTCGGGCTGCTGCAGCCAGCAGCGCATCTG
>NW_016195163.1:0-3064 GCF_001687245.7 Rhagoletis zephyria | reverse complement strand
ATGAAGGAAATGAAAAATTGTGCCGTTATTAATAATCGAAGTCAGTCAGTCAGAGTGTTTGGCTTTCCGAACAGAATGGGAAGAGTGAGTTTGCAGAGTGGGCGAAAGCTTAACTTTTCCCTCTTTTCATTCTCCCTTTATTCGATGAATGTTGAATGTGTGTAGTCAACACACAAAAACAGTCAAATTGACGACTGGTCACAGTTTGTAGTCTGAGTATTGATGGGCACTGCTCACTGTTCACCCCCTTGGTCTCAACCAGTATTTGTTTTCGCAGTCAAAGAAGCAGTTCCAAGATTCTAATAAGAAAGTTCGCCTCCCTTTTCACTTCTCCAATCACTATTTTTCTTCTTTTGGTGTGTGTGTATGTGCACAAACATCTTCTGACTTTGTTTCTGAGTTTTTGGTTGGTCGTGTGTGTGTGTGCACAGGCTGCACTTTCATACATTATTCAAAGCAGACTGTGTTTGTGTCTTTGATTGGGAAAATGAAAGAAAATAGTGAAAATGAAAGTGGTAGAAAGGGGCCAAATTAATAAGCATTCTGATGAGCATACTGACCAGCTTTTTGTCTCTCTATTTTTCTCGTTTATTTTTCTCTGTTTGCCAGTCGTAAATCGGCCGTAAAGTTTGGTATCAGTACAGTGCTGTATCCTTATCAACGCTAGTTGGGAATGCGCTCAGTTGACCACACAGTGTGGTGATGATGACCACGATGTGCCTACTACTGCCGCCTAATCATCATCAGAATAATAATAGCGGTAATAATAAACAGCAGCCTAATGTTGATGGTTTTATTTAAAAAGGCCACTGCCCCAATTGGCCCTAGACTAGTTGGAGTTCATCTCTCTTTTTTTCTTGCTCATTTTGTGTCTGACTTAATGAGCTAGTGGTTGAATGGCTAAAAGATGAAGGACGAGAGAGGCAGAGACACAGAGTTCAGCCATTACAATCAGCAGTAGTATAGTAGTCTTATTTGAGTATTTATTTGTATTATTTATTTGCCCAACTTTTTCTTCTTCTTCTTTTGGTTCTTATTCTTTTCCTCTTCTGCCATAATAGGCAATTATAATTGGCGACCGGGCAGATAAAAGATTAGATGCTGGGGCTAGACTCGTCGTCGTTGCTGTCGTTGTCGTTTGATTCCCAGCATCAAACCAAAGACTAACCAACAACTAACAAACAAACAAGCTCACAAATAAGCATTCACTCGAGAGAAATAGAAAGAGAAAGGGAGACCGGGGATTCAGTTGGGGGCGAGCTTCAGCTCGGAGATCTGCACGGTCTATTAAATTGACAATGTAGATGAGAAACTGTTGCAGTTGCTGTCGTAAGGAGCAATTACAGCAACAACATGTTCGTGTAGTTTCCTCCTCGTTTTTTCTGTTTTGGTTTGGTTGTACTTTAGCCTTTTCTCCAAATCTACGGCCTACAAATCGTCTGCCCATCCTTTCTCTCGCTCTATTTGCCCCTTTTCCCGGTAATGGTAATGTCGATTCATTCTTCATTCATCTTCTATCATCCTTTTATCATCTTTCATTCTCGACANTTTCCCGGTAATGGTAATGTCGGTTCATTCTTCATTCATCTTCTATCCTTTTATCATCTTTCATTCTCGACAGTGTTCTGCTCCCAGCGCCAGCACCTGCACCACCTGAACATCGTTTGTGAACCTGTCAGTCTATTTTGGTACAATCGTTCTTTCGAAAAATGATGCTTCCAAAAGCAGCAGTGTGCCCTGGCTCACCATTTAGTGTGATTGATAATTCAATTAGCTTGAGCTGTGTGTGTTTTCAGAGTTGGCGGTGTGGCATTCGATGTGTCTCCACTTGCTGCTGTTGCTGCTGTCCATCAATAACCACTACCACCAACAACAGGAAAACTGGCCATATGTCGTAGTGCAGAAGCAGTACAGCACGCACTTCTGTGCAGCAGCACTACTACCATCACTTCGATTAATCACTCCTTTCCGTGGTGGTGGTGGTGGTGGTGGTGGTTTGATGATCAACAGCAGCAACAGCAATTGGAATCGCTTTTAATTGTGAGCGGTTTGACCGGCTGTCTCGGTTTCCTTCTGCTGCTGCTGCTGCTGTTGCTGCTGTCGTTGCGTTTTTCTCCAGTTTAGTTCCACTGAATAATTAATCTACTGTTTCTGATGTAGTAGACTACTAGATGTTCCCGAGATGCACATCGACAAAGATTTTTTCCTGCCCTGTCTCCTTCATTTTTGCCTCACTCGCCAGATGCCATCTTCTCGAGGAACGAAATGGTCTGTGAGTGAGTTGGTCTGTGTGTCTGTCTTTGCAGTTTTCCTCGTTTGGCTCTTCGGTGCTCAAATTTTGCACAGTGAAAACGAAGAGTAAAATTTTATAAATTATTATTGCCCAGTGATAGATATTGGCTAGGCCAGGCCAGGGAAAGCTAGGCTAGGGCAAAGAACGATAAATCACCAGCGATGCGGCAGCAGCGGCGTCGGCGGCAGCAAAAAGTGGGCTAATCTGCACACAAACATCGTGCAAACAGACAGACGGCGGAGAGGAGCACCCAACTTGGGCTTGTGCTTGCTCGCTTGATCCATAATGTCCATAATGCTTAATTAATCATCGGCGGTGCTGCTGCTGGAACCAGAGCAGGGACTACCACGACGACGACGACGACTGGCGAGCGGCCATCCGAGACCGTCTCTCTCTTCTCATCTCTCATTTGTGTGCACTTCTGCTTCTGCTTCTGTTGTCCAAGATGTTGAGATTTGAGCACACTTTAAAACACAACAGCCGCCGCTGCTGTTGTGTTGGTTTTTCACTGCTTTGCTTTTTCCCTTTCTCCCGTTTTGCTAGCCAGCCAAAAGCTCGTCTCTTTCGTCTTCTGGCGGAAAGAGATATCGTTGCAGCCAGCCATCCAGCCAGCACACTGTGTGATGGAATTGTAAAATTAATTTTCTTTTCCTCTGGCTCCCTGGGTTTCCTTTAACATTTTTCTAGTCTTGAAGTCAGTTAGACTTTTGACTGTGACTGAGGTTGGTGTTCCCTCTCTACACAGACACAGACATACTGGCTGGCTGGTTG
>NW_016195158.1:729-3064 GCF_001687245.7 Rhagoletis zephyria | reverse complement strand
GCTGCTGCCGTTATCCTCCGTTGATGTTGCTGCCGCTTGCCAAGACGCCCCGTGAGAAATTGCGAACTTTTTTTTTTTTTTTTTATATTAATATGTATATTTTTTCCACTTTCGCTTTTTTTTTGTTTTTATGCCCTGTGGCTCTTTTTCGTTAATAGCGTGTTCACATTAATAACATATGCTTAACTATGTATATCATTTTTCATTTAAGTTGAGTATATTTGTATATAAAGTTAGCATATTTTTTTTTTAGTGTGGGATTGAGGCGCAGGTATAGCTGCTAGCGCTTTAAATTTGGGGGCGCAGGTATCACTGCTAGCGCTTTAAATTTGGGGGCGCAGGTATCACTGCTAGCGCTTTAAATGTGGGGGCGCAGGTATCACTGCTAGCGCTTTAAATGGGGGCGCGGTGCAGGTATCACTGCTAGCACTAAAATTTATTTTTTTTTTGAACTTTTCTCGTGCGACTTTAATTTCTCACTGGGTGTTTTTTTTCACTTTCAACCAATATTTTTTATATTTTTATTTCCCCACTTTATATTTAGTTTTTAACCGGCACGCTTTTTGTTTCGTTTTAAGTTGTATTGTTTGAGGTTTTTTTTTTTTTGCACAGATTTATTTTGTGTATGTGTATGCGCACACTAAACTTGACCGACCGCACTTAGTTTGCACGACCGCCGCCAACCGCTTATGATTTAAAAACTGACAGGAGCTGACCGAATAGAGTTTTCGGTTGATGAGAAGGGTGCGTTCAGTGAACGTGTTTGTACTCTAAGTAGAGGGTTGCCGATTCCTTCGAACGGATCGTAAGGACCATGTTCGAGTACTTACGTCCACTTGTTGCGTACGTGCCGAGTGCAGTTGCCTAAACCGTATGCATGTAAATGCGTAACGAAAAGAGCTACAATTTGCTTTACAATCTACGAATCTCAAGTGTTTATTCTCCAATATGTTTTATTACAATAAAAAGTCTAATTCAAGGTGCCAGAGGGGCGGATTTGAAAATTAACGATGACAAGCGGTGGCGGTCAGTAGAAGACTAAAACACTTAGGCTGGCGCGCTCAGGTCACCTCGTATCGTCGCTTACAAACTTCGAAACTACAACATTAAGGAATTTACGATATTCGAATTGAAAGGTTACAATAGTATCCAAATAAGATTTTAAGTTTAAGTTACAATAATTAAAAAACTTAAAAATAATAAAAATATTTGATTTGGCAAACGAATGTAAAATAATTTAAAAGTATTTGAAAATTGTCGGTGTTCTGCAGGTGAAGGCTTTGCTCATGTCTTCAACACATACTTTTAGCTTTATCGTGCTTTAACTAAATTATATATTGATCATCACTTGTACTACAAATCGTGTTCCATTATTAATATTAGGTGGATTAAGGTAACGATCAAATTTCTGAATTAAAATTAGTCTACTACAGTACATTCCGTTTAGCTGCCTATTCGCTTAGCTGTTTTAGTATAGCACTTTTCTGGTAGAATGCTTAATTCGGAAGCAGTTTTATTCATTATGAGTGAAACATTTTCGTTTAACAGCATCGCGGGAGTAAACAACGATTTAACCTTTTCAGTTCAAAATAATCTAAAGACTGTAAGGTTTCAAAAAAAAACACACACAGTTTTAAATATCCGAGTTATCTAATATATGAATGCATATATGTATATCCCCCTTTTACAAACTCATTTATATATACTTTACTCTGAACACCTTCCATAGATACCTATGTCTGAATACCAAATTTCAAGTTCATATGACTTATGGTTCCCAATTTATGGCAGATTAAAAATTCCACGCCTACGGGATGTGCCAGGCCCCTTTTATAAACTCCTTCATATACACCTTACTATAAGCACCTACCATTGATATGTCTGCATATTAAATTTCAAGTTCGAGGGACTTATGTCTCCAAAGTTATAGATGATAAAAATATACACGCCTATGGGATGCGCCACACCCCTTTTACAAACTCATTTATATAGACCTTTTTATTAGCACCAACTATTGATATGCCTTGATACCAAATTTCAAGTTCATGGGACTTATGGTTCCGAAGTTATAGCTGATAAAAATTTCAACGAATATGGCATATTCCACGCCCCTTTCACAAACTCGTTTATATATACCTACCTATAAACACCTATCATTGATATGTCTGCATACCAAATTTCAAGCTCGTGGTACTTATGGTTCCGAAGTTATAGCTGATACGCCCATAGGATGTGCCACGCCCCCTTTTACCAACTCATTTATATATACCCTCATATAAGCACCTACTATTGATATGCCTTCATACCAAATTTCAAGTTCATGGGAATTATGGTT
>NW_016195158.1:0-668 GCF_001687245.7 Rhagoletis zephyria | reverse complement strand
AACTCATTTATATATACCCTCCTATAAGCACCTACCATTGATATGTCTGCATACCAAATTTTAAGTTCGTGGGACTTGTAGTTCCGAAGTTATAACTGATAAAAAATTTCGCGCATATGGAATGTCCCACGCCCCCTTTTACAAAATCCATTATATATACCCTCCTATAAGCACCTACCATTGATATGTCTGCATACCGAATTTCAAGTTCGTGTGACTTATGGTTCCGAAGTTATGGCTGATAAAAAATTCCACGCCTATGGGATGTGCCGCTCCCCTTTTGCAAACTCGTTTATATATACCCTCGTATAAGCGCCTACCATTTCAATGTCTGCAAACCAAATTTCAATTTCGTGGGACTTATGGTTCCGAAGCTATGGCTGATAAAAAATTCCACGCCTATGGGATGTGCCACGCCCCTTTTTACAAACTCGTTTATATATACCCTCCTATAAGCACCTACCATTGATATGTCCGCATACCTAATTTCACGTTCGTGGGACTTATGGCTCCGAAGTTATAGCTGAAAAAAATTCCACGCCTATGGGATGTGCCACGCCTCCGTTTGCAAACTCGTTTATATATACACTCATGAGCCCCTACTATTGACATGTCTGCTTACCAAGTTTCAAGTTCATGTGACTTATGGTCTGGAAGTTATGGCTGAT
>NW_016195157.1:0-3064 GCF_001687245.7 Rhagoletis zephyria | reverse complement strand
CTTGTTTATTTACAAATATATACTAGATATTATTTGAAATTAATCTCTTCATAAGAAAATAATTATGTATTATAATAGATATTTAACTATTAAATTCCAGTGCAATTTTAAATCTGAAACTAAGGAGCCTTTAACTCATGCGAAAACAGATAGATAATATTTCGCCCACAAATTTATTGTTGCCTTATCTAAATAAGATCTTCTGCTCATACAACCGCTTTGGCTTGCATTGGCAGGCGAATTGAGCCAAATTTCCCGTTTTGCTTTTGATGCTCCCTTTTGCTTTCGCTGCTATTTAGTCTGCACTCTTAGTAAATTGCCATTGAACGCTATTGTAATTGTGTAGCTTCCTATTTTTGCACTGTCGCTGATGTAACTGCAAGCGACCATTATGTGCATATATGTACACACACTCTAACATGCTCATGGTTCCTTTTCGTCTGACACTGTTTGGAGCGAGACCGCATCGAATAACTTTTCTGTAATGCTAGAAAAAAGAACATGGAAGAGCACAATGTCAGTGGATAGTTATTGGAAAGGAAAAATGGTCGAACAAGTGTAAACTGCTAACGCATATTATAAGTAGGGAGACAAGACTTCAACAAAACATACAAAAAATAAAAATTGAAAATGTGCAAAGGGGATCTGAGCAAGTGAAGGAGAAATGGCAAAAGATAAGGATAAATTACACCGAGCACCCTTTTTATATATAGTGTTTTTACATTTATTTATTTATTTTTTTTTTTTGGTTGCACAAGTTGCATTGTGGTTAAATCTTGCGGTCAAATTTAGTTATGCGCTTCTGTGTAGGGTGTCGCCTTTTGCGAATTCGTAAAATTCAGTGCATTGTGAAAGTGAGCGTCAGTTTGGTGATGCATTTGTGGAGAAAAGCGCTTTCACCATTTCGACTACGCTTCGTTTGCAGGCGACAATGGAAAATAGAAAATGACACTTTGCTTGACCTTTTTCCACTCTTCGCCCGCTGCAGTGGCAAACCAAATATTTTTACTGTTTGTGGTTGTCTTGGATTTCATTATGGCTGCACCAAAACAGATTCCCTTTTTTTATATCATAAGCAGGGGATGGTACATTTTCAGAGCATTGCGTGGAATGATCGCTCCAAGTTTGTGCAGGCAAAAAATCTTTGGAAAAATCTATTTGTGTATGCGAAGCTGATGCATTAAATTGCTGCATATCGCGAGCGTATTTATCAGCGAAGTATCGAGTATGGAACTGCCAGAGGTAGTCCTATGTCACTAAGGATATCCACCCAGCGATATGTCTATGTTTCGCAACCTCTAAAGAGATGCAATAATAATTCTGAAAAGTGAGCTCAAGTAAAATATAATAATTATACTCTTATGAGGGGAATTTAAACAAACTGGTAGGTTAGGTTTAATTTGGATATTATTCTTAACTAAATTTGATACACCATTGTAATAAGCTGCACTTGAATAGGTACATTTATTTATATACCATCCAGCCGCATATCTGGCCATGAAACACTAAATATTACAACATGAAGAATTTGTTACGTTTTGCTCAAAATCGTTTCGCTAATTCAAATAAATTGTAAAAACAAAAATTTATAAAAGAAAGGACTCTCTGATTTTAACAATACAGATCGCGTGAATAACAAGATTTTCACAGCAACTAATTTAAAATTGTTTCCACTCAATTTGGGTAAATACGCTACCTAGTAAATAATCCTGATTGATCGATAATCCTCGTTTGGTTCCTATGTTTATTTAAGTCGGTCCATTATTTTGCAAGCAAATAGGTAGTTGGAACGATATCCTCTGTACCTTATTGTATAAACTTTCCCATTATAATTACTACCTATTGAGGACCGTCATGCTCTACTGTTAGTCACGGGGTGGAGTCAAACGTCCTATAAATAAATTGGGAGCTATACGAATGAAAATCTTACGAGAGAGAAAATTATAAATTCCTAGTTGTCGTTTCAAGTGCGGGTGCTTTGACTACGATTAAAAGTTCAGCTTATAACTGGTTTTTGCTTTTTCTCTGTAGCTTTTTTTTAGATTTTCTTTCATTTAAAATTCACGTAAGATCTAACTTGGCTAGGCTATATTTGGGGTTATAAATGCACTGACTCCTTTGGTCGACATGGAATAACAATTCAAACTATTAATTCTCAAAGTCTAGTCTCTAAGTTGTCTTATATTTTTTCCATTTATTCTACATTATTCATAATATTTCTGCTCTCTACCTTCATCCCACTATATTTTAACTTTTTTCCAGTGGCTAAAGCGAAAATACTAGCAAATACCGAGTTGGTATTCAAAAGCGGCAGTGACATTAATCTTACCTGCATCGACCAGCAGGCCCCATCGCCGCCCGCTTACATTTACTGGTACAAGGATGGCGAACTAATTAACTACTCGCAACGTGGTGGCATTAGCGTGCTGACAGAGCGTCCAACGAAGACCAGCAAGTTGCTAATCGCACGTGTCGCACCCAGTGACTCCGGCAACTACACTTGTCTACCAAGCAATTCCGGTGAGTATTGAGAACAAAGCACAGTGAGTTGACAGTTTTCTTACCACAGAATTACCACGTCCCTCATACACACACAAGCTGGTGCTAAGGGTTTTTCCTATTGATTGCATATGTATGTATTTACAAGCGAACAACTTCCGTGTATACATTCACATATGTACATATCGTCGATGTTTTTGCAAAACCACACAGCGACCAGTTGAAAAACCGCCTAAATCGTCGTGGTGGCAAAAATGAGATTTGGTAACCCTGAACTCCAGACATGGAGATTTAAGCATAAACATCACAAAATCGTTATTAAAACGACAGATTTGTAAAATTTGAGTGCCGTCGGATAGGCGGTTTTTCAAAAACATCGACGATATGCATTTATGAATACTAGCATATGTGCATACACAGGAAAGCAATGTTCTGGTTATTTGAATGGTATGCAGTTCGAAGAACCCTGCAAACCAAAGTTCCCGAATTCTTAAGGAAATCGTTAGGAGTATCTCATTATTTTATTTTATTTTATTTTATTTTATTTTATTTTAGTTTATTTTAT
>NW_016195156.1:0-3065 GCF_001687245.7 Rhagoletis zephyria | reverse complement strand
GGACATCTTGGAGTACAACACCCCTGATTGAAGGTAAAGAATTCGTAATAATTTTCCTGTTTGAATTGTTTACATTCTGGACTATACTTGTATATAGCTGGGAGAGCAAGGAGTTGCAACGTTTTGAGCTTGCGACCAGGAGTTACACGATATGCAAGTGCTCGTGTGGATTCAATAAAAGACGCATTTTTACTGTTCTTTCCTCCTCCAGTTGAAAATATAATTTTGAGGAACACGAACACTTATGGCAAACATATATTTGGTCAAAACCACAAGGAAGTAAATCGCGACTTGTTGCATGCTTACTTTGCAGTTTTGCTAATGGCGGGAGTGTATAAGTATGAAATGTCTAGCTATTATCCTCCGTTTCATTTTACTCATGGTTATACATATGCAATTTTTAGATCAAAAAATGAAAACGTTGAAGACCTTTTCTGTTCAACTTATGGAAGACCAATATTTCGATCTATAATGTCTAAGGAAACATTTCAAAAAATTACCAGAATAATACGGTTTGATGATCCAACTTCGCGCCGCAACAACTGTGACAACTTTGACAAATTTACACCAATACGCAACTTGTGGGATAAATGGGTGGAACTGCTGCCAATGTATTATAACCCTAGCGAGTGCGTTACGATCGATGAACAGCTTTTGGGGTTTCATGGAAGATGCAGTTTTCGCCAATACATGCCGAGCAAGCCAGAAAGGTATGGTATAAAATTTTGGATGCTTGCATGTTCAAAGTCTTGCTATGTATGGAACATGCAACCATACTTGGGCAAACTGCCGGGAAACCAACCCGAAAGGATTCAAGGACAGCGCGTTGTACTTGATCTTGTAACCGGATTGAAAGGCCACAATGTGACTATAGACAATTTTTTTAGCTCATTCGAGCTTGGCCAGAAACTTCTTGAAAAAAATTTAACAATGGTGGGGACAATGCGTAAGAACAAACGCAGTATTCCCGCAAAACTGTCGGAATGCAAAAAGGTTCCCGTTTATACTTCGAATTTCGCTTTCACGCAAAATACTACATTAGTTTCATATATTGGACGAAAGGATAAATGCCCTGTAGTGCAGAGCACAATGCACCACACTATGAGTACGGGAGATCCACCCAAAAGATTGCCGGAAATAATCGAATATTACAACAAAACCAAAGGCGGCGTTGACACCGTTGACAAAATGCTATCCACTTACAGTTGTAAACGCAAAACAAATCGCTGGCCAATGGCTGTATTTAGCAATATCGTTGATATTTCGGCCTTAAATGCTTTAATTGTTTGGATGAGTGTAAACAAAGATTGGGTGGATTCTCAAAATAAGGGCCGACGTAAAATTTTTTTACTCGAACTGGGACTCAGCTTGGCAAAGCCATATATGGAACACAGGAAGAATTATACTGGAGAAATCCCCTCAAGGGGCTCGGGTAACCTGGTAATGGATAATGCAGACTCCCAGCCGAGTGGCTCACAGCCGCAACACCCGGTGCCACCAAAAAAAGGGCACGGTGTCACTATTGTGTGTCAGAAAAAAAACATCATTCCGAAAATAAGACAGAATTGACATGTGTCATGTGTAAAAAAAATGTTTGTAAACGTAATCATAACAGAAATATTTGCATTGAATGTCTTGATAATCGTAAGAATGTGTAAAATTAAGCTTATAATCCTTTAAATATTTACTTTAATTCATTATATCAACATAAAATATATTCGGGTCGAAAACGACCCCCAACGTAGAATTCTGAAGTTTTTTTTCCGTAGGTCTACGGTTAAGCTAGACTTTATTGAGCTTAAAATTTTTCTACAAAGTTTGAAATTNCAAATGAAATTCACAATCGACAGTAAATGAGCACTTGGAAAAACTTCATTCGAAGCCAAAGAATACAACACAGCCACAATTTTCCACAATGGTTTTGTTCACTATAAATCAATGAGGAGAAATACCTGCATGGAAAATTTCCAGTGTACTCAAACTTTTCGTACGAAACGCTGGAACAAATTTGTGCAAAAATATTGAAATTGACGAAAAAAAATAAAATGAAATATGAATTAAGAACTATATATATAAAACTTGCAGCCATGTTTATACTTGACTTAATTTATCCGAAGAAAAAATAAACACAGCACATTATAGCAACAATTTTTCACTATGTTTTCGATTTTTCATGTATGTGCTGTTGTACCATATACGTGGTTCATGTGACAGACATAAACTGTCATATATCATGAACCGCTGGACCGACTTCAGGCCCACTTCACATAACCCATCTGCATGATAGTCCGAATATACCGTTTAAATTTGGTAGAATTCGTGCACTTATTTTTTTATTTAAGATGGGAGGTGCCACGCCCCCCTTTCCCAAAACCGCACATTTTTCTCCATGAGTATGGAATTATTTCCATAATTTCCAATTTCCAGTAATCTACCACAAATATTTCAAGAGATATACAACATACAAATTTTAGTTAGTATGGGAGGTGCCACACCCCCTTTTACGAATTCAGGCAAACTTCACATAAACCATCTGCATGATGGCCTGAATATGCCGTAAAATTTTGGTTGAATTCGGTGAAGCCGTTCTCAAGTTATAAGCTCACACCAAAAACGTGTACTTATTTTTATACATAAGAATACATATGCCACGCCCCCTTTTCCAAATTTGGGCAAACTCCACATAAAATATCTGCATGATGGCCCGAATAAGCTATATCAATTTCGTTGAATTCGGTGAAGCCGTTCTCAAGTTATAAGCTAACTCATTAATTTTTATACCCGAGCGCACTTGTGCACAAGGGTATTATAACTTTGTTCACATAACGGTTGTTTGTAACAGGCAAAACGAATCGAGATAGATATAGACAAATGTATACATAAATGATCAGAATGAAAAGAGAAATCGATTAAGCGGTGACTGTCTGTCCGTCCGTCCGTCTGTGCACACGATAACTCGAGTAAAAATTAAGATATCTTAACGAAACTTGGTACGTGTACTTCTTTCGGGCGTAGGACGGATGGTATTGAAAATGGGCAAAATCGGACAATAACCACGCCTACCT
>NW_016195155.1:0-3065 GCF_001687245.7 Rhagoletis zephyria | reverse complement strand
AAGGTGCACACACATGCATTTACATATGTATGTACATACAAACGAGCACCAATTAATTTTATTTAAAGAAATGGCGTGTCGTCTATTTCCGGTGTAGCAAACGTAGTACATAGGGCGACATCTAGATGTCATCTACCTCGCCCTATTCACTATGCTTTTTTATAGGAGCTCTTCAAAGCTTTGCTTTATGGTGTCGGACACACAACATTGAAAGTTTCTGGAACACAACATTGCAAGTTGATAAAAGCGTTGTAATAAAATAGTTTGAAAAGTAGTAATCTAAACATATTTTCTATAGAGTTGCCACATAAGCAATTAAAAGGAAGAAATATTAAATATATAAATTAAATTCATTTTAGTAGATAAGTTAAAAAAAAATTACAATATTGCCAACGCATAAAAAATAAGTTAGGAAAAATTTAAACAGAACATACTACTCTTAGATATATCTAAGAAAAAATTTTACAAATCCAAATCCTGGTTGATCTTACAAGTAGTAAACAAAAAAATTTGAAAATTTTCGAAAAAACTGAAAAATCTCAAAATTCTGAAAATACACTTTATGTTCAATTAGTGTTAATAAATTTCTAAAAGTCCCGCAAATTTGAGAAAAGTGCCATTAGATCTTAAAAATCAAAAAATCCCGAAATGTTCCAATAGAGAATGAAAATCAAAATCAAGCCAAATTTTTTTCTAAGGATTCTAATTAAAAAGTTTGAAATTTCAGTAAAAACATTGCAGAATTAATTTTAATAGTTTCATGCAAAAAGTCGGAAATTTGGTATTATACATATGGTTTTTATTAGGAAAAGAGCTTTACTTTCATAAAATAAATAATAAACATTTAATAAACAAAAGAAAAATAGTCAAACCTTGCTAAAATGTAGAGTCCTAATTGTTATTTTGGCCACTGTATGTGTTCCTTAATTCGAATCACAGGCATTCAGAAGCTCGTTTCTGTAACTCTTCTCTATCGATTATTTCTCAACTGGTACTACTCATTAGCAGTAGAGAACATGGCGGCTAATCCATATCTCAATTCGCCTTGGTAGAGGAAACGCGCTACCGATTACAAAATAAATAATGAGTGCTTATGGAGAAAATTACGATTATATACCAACATTACTTAAAACCCGTTCATAGGCATGCCCTTACTTAGCTGTTAAAGCGTCGGAACACCGAATACGGGACAAATACAGGACATTAAAAGAAATACAGAACATTTGGCGTCCCGTATAAAATAAATAAATTACCAGGACAATGGGTCAAAAAAGAGGACTGTCCCGTATAATACAGGACGGATAATCACCGTAGGTATAACTGGTGGTAAAGCCCCTATGCCTGCCGAGGTCGGAGTACAGGTTGAGCCATTCAACATTCTCAGAAATTCAACTTCAATTAAAATATAATTTATGTATTTGGTTGCTTGACGTTCTAATTCTGCTGCAATTGTTTATATTCTAGCACATCGGCGTGTAATTCATTTACTATCCTAAATCAAAATAGAGGTTCATATGCATATAGAGTACCTACTTTTCCATCTACTGTATTGATGTGCGTTCAAGTAACGATTCAAATAAATTGGTCGTTAGAGCTCATTAAAAAGTTAGAATGCATTTTTGAATTTAAAGATTATGCAAATCAAAAAATTATTATTAAGCAATGTAACTGCTTTTTCACATTTCAGTTATTAGACGCTTCTGGTTGTTTAGGAATTCACATACAATTCCTATTCATTTTATTATATACATACATATATACATACGTATGCATGTATCTACGTATTTGTATTTACTTTTTTCGTCTGCACTGTACAAACGACCATCACCGCTAATCAAACATTCTTGTGCGCTTTTTTTTTTGTTTGTTTTGTTATGAGAGTATGTCAGTTTGAAATTTGCATATTTTTCGTGCGTTTTGATTGCTATTTCTTTTGTGAATGATTTTCATCCATTTGCTTGCAATTGCCATTCGAAATTCACAATTTTGCAGTCATTTGCAATTTTTTCCAAAGCGCTTATTTCATTGTCTCCGTTTTATTCGCCCAGATTGCCTTGATTACCTTTGTTGCGTTGATTTTTATTTTTTTTTTGAAATTATGTTTGTATTTTGCATTTTTTTCTCTCCCAGATTTATTAATATTTATGCATCCATTGACCCAACATCGACTCGTTCATCATTCATTCAGCCCACATAATGATCGCAAATGTTCTCTCTTGTTCGGCTAACGTAAGCCAAATGGATTTTTTCATTTGCAAATTATTGCAAATTTATTTGCTTGTTTTTCTTTGTCTACATTGTTGAATACATTTCAGATATTTTTGCTGATCAATGCGGAAGGGCGAAGAGTATATTTTTTGGGTTGAGTAAAAGCAAAATAATGGTTAGTTAGATAAATAAAATTAAGTGCATATAAATCACTTCAGAAAATTCGGCCAAATTGCTGGAAGTAAAGGTACTTCTTTAGTGAATGTTCACAATCAGTTTGTTATGTAGGCCTGTAGTATTTGTACCAGTATTTAAGTACATATGAATGTATGTCCATAGATGTATATAAGCATTGAATATTGGATGCAATCTAATACTTAGCGATTCTCCGTGTAGTGGTATTTGTGATGCTTTAGATATGTATTTGCTGGTATAAAATTTGTGATATTTTGCTCGTTTTATTATTTGTTTTACAGTATTAAAGATGTTACGTATACGCCCCGCGGGCGAAATTTTCTCATACAAGAAAACAAACTGAAGTGCTGCACTCATTTTTAAACTGAAAAATCGAGTGAAAAGCAACCGTATATTGTTATTTACCATAGCGTAAAATGATTATGCAATAATCTGTAGAGGTTTTCTTCTGTAGCCAAGAATCAATTGAATATGCTGCATGGTAAGATGTAATGCAGTTGGAGTAAACGCGTTTGTTAAAACCAACCAAAACGAGGTTCGAACGTTACAGCAGTTTTCATTTTAAGTCCCCAGAGTAGGAATTATTTATACTGAAGGATCTCGTTAAGAAGCGAATTGGTAGACGACCTAGTCTTTAAAATTCATCCAGATTTATTGGCCAA